>NC_060241.1:33412690-33715720 GCF_021155785.1 Neodiprion fabricii
TTGGGAAGCTCGATCGAATCCTCGGAACTCCATGAATCGGCAAAGATAGAAGCGATAATACACGATATTGCAACGATCAAAATACAATAACGATGAAAGGCCATCATTGTCTGACCTGTAGATTAAACGATCGATCAGTCGTTGAAACAAGCTTCAACGGTATTATCCAACTTTCGCTGACTGAACGGTCTATAAGGAACTGCTTACCTTGAAGAAGCATTATTATTACCGTATTGTATCCAAAGAGCTAATTCAGCACATTTTTTTCCATGCCAATATTTCAACGTTCCAAGAAGGCACACTTTGCTCAACAGCTTATTAAACCAAATTCTTATAATCGTATGGAATATTTCTCCGAATTTAGGGTATACGCATCTATTCATACGTATAAAACGTCATACGAAGTTGAAACTGCGGTAAGAGATAGTAGAGAAATGACTATTTCCAATGTCGTTTAGAAATAGTCGACGCCGTGGTTAAAAACAGGCAACACGTACAATAATATTACTATACTTATAATTATGTTATAGGTAACGCAGAGTCCAAGATGAAAGGGATGAGAACAATAATTGTTTTTACACATCTGCAATAAAATTCATATACACTTCTTTAATTACAGCTATATACATTTATTCATTATCTAATCTGCAGAAGGAACAATATACCAGTAACGTAAGACGTCTGTCGTGTCAAAATACAAGCTTGTCCTTCTGTTTCAACTCTTATGCCAGTTATAGCATAACAAATTATAATAATCGTCAATTTTTACGTATCACAAGGCATAACTCAAGACTAGAAGAGCGTCGATGAAGGTGCGATCTTGCTTCGAAAAGTTGTCCTCATGCACGGTCCAAATTCTCTTCGCGTTTGCAAATCCTTCTGCCAGATCAGCCAAGTTTGTAATATGAAAAGTCACGTGGCTGCAGAGGTCCTGAATTGTGGCAAGAAGAGCATCCCCGTTGTTAGTCTGAATGGCCACAGCATCTCCAGACTGAAGATTCTGTCCATTCAGCGCTGAAACAACGTCTGATCGCGGTAGCCTTACGTAAGTAGATCCCAACACCCGATCTGTTTGCGAAATCGAGCTTGCTGTAGAGATTTTACTCAACTCTGTCTTCACTGTTTTCAGAATACTGATCAGCTCTTGCGATTTTACTGAGCTGGAATTCGAATTTAAGCCGGAACTTAACTGTGAGAGTAATGACGCTAGAGTAAGGGATAAATCGGATATGGTATTATTATTATTCGTGTATCTAAACGTGCCAGATTTGATCGTATCTTGACTGCCGTCAGAATTTGTCTTAAACTTAGCTGACTGAATAGAATAAGTCCCAGTCCTGACGGTGCCCGATGCCGAATCTGTTTGTGTGAGAGTCCCTGTCCCAATGGTGTTCAACTCCCCGGAATAGGACTTGACTCGAATCAAGTGATCGTCGAACACGAATTGTGCCCCATTTATGATAGCAAGCGTTGAATCGGTGCTGATTGAATTCGTACTGGTGTACGAAGAATTTACGTAAATAAGGCCAGCGGTCTTCAGGTTCAAACTTCCGTCAGAATTATTAGTCTTAGAGGCCTCCTGGATCAGGTAAGTTCCTGCAGTATACTCGTTTGTGTTCGGGTCCTTGATGTTGTAAACTCCCGTTCCAACCAGTCCGTTGCTCTCGGGTGTTGCAAAGATGTGATCGTCGAATAGAAAGTATCCACCGTTACTCAACGGGCTGGGCTCTTCGACGAGAGATATAGTACAGAATTTGGTCACGTACATAATTCCGGATTTGATCGTGTCTGTACTGCCGTCCGAATTGTATTTAGAAACGCTCGTCTCCACGACGAAGTTTCCAGTCACAGAGTTACCAGTTTTGGGATTAGTCAGAGTGTACGTTCCATCTTCCGTCACTATGGAAGCTCCGCTATCGTCGACGGTTACGCTCACATTATCATGGATCTCAAAGTTGGCTGGGTCTGAGATGTTCGTAGTCAGGCAGAAAGCATCATTGGGCAAGTTAACGGTAAATGTGCCCGACTCAACCACGTCGATTTCGCCCGGCGAACTCGACGTTGCCGAATAGTCGTTTACTTCAACATTTCCAGACCAAAAAACGTTTGTCACAGGGTCCGTGAAACTGAACCTCCCAGTTTTAGTAACGTTCACAACGTTTCCTTCGGAATCCAACTGTGGTACCATGTGCTGGTCCAACATAAAAGCCGCACCATCGATTATTATAGTTGTAGGATCAACCCCATGAACCGTAGAATCATTCGTCGAAGTTAAGGAATTTGCAATCGGAACAGACGAAGACGCTGGCACATTTCCGGAAGCGACTCGGCCTGAGTTGTTCGTGGAAGAACTTTGAGTAACTGAATTCTCCGGGTTAAGAATGTTCACAAGGAGATTTATAGTTTTGATTAATGTCGCCAAAGACGTGGTAGAGTTATCGGCGGCGGATCCTATACGATTGTCAATAGACGAACTGTAGGTTGTGGTGGATGAACTGCTGGTGATAGTAGGCGAACCGCTCGTTGTAGTATGCCATTCACTGGTTGAAATGGGCGAACCGCTGGATGTGGTAGACGAACTGTTGGTTGTGTTGTATGAACCGCTAGTGATATCAGGTGAACTACTCGTTGTAGTAGGCCACTCGCTGGTTATAGTAGGTGAACCGCTCGTTGTGGTAGGCGAATCGATGGTTGTGGTAGCCGAACTGTTGGTTGTGGTGGATGAACCGCTGGTGATAGTAGGTGAACTGCTCGTTGTAGTAGGCCACTCGCTGGTTGAAATAGACGGATCGCTGGATATGGTAGACGAACTGTTGGTTGTGGTGGATGAACCGCTGGTGATAGTAGGTGAACTGCTCGTTGTAGTAGACCACTCGCTGGTTGAAATAGGCAAACTGCTGGATGTGGTAGACGAACTGTTGGTTGTGGTGGATGAACCACTGGTGATAGTAGGTGAACTGCTTGCCGTGGTAGGCGAATCGATGGTTGTTGTAGCTGAACTGTTGGTTGTGGTGGATGAACCGCTGGTGTCAGTAGGTGAACTGCTCGTTGTGGTAGGTGAATCGATGGTTGTGGTAGCCGAAGTGTTGGTTGTGGTGGATGAACCGCTGGTGATAGTAGATGAAGTGCTCGTTGTAGTAGGCCACTCGCTGGTTGAAATAGGCAAACCGCTGGATGTGGTAGACGAATTGTTGGTTGTGGTGGATGAATCACTGGTGATAGTAGGTGAACTGCTCGTTGTGGTAGACGAATCGATGGTTGTGGTAGCCGAACTGTTGGTTGTGGTGGATGAACCGCTGGTGATAGTAGGTGAACTGCTCGTTGTAGTAGGCCACTCGCTGGTTGAAATAGGCAAACCGCTGGATGTGGTAGACGAACTGTTGGTTGTGGTGGATGAACCGCTGGTGATAGTGGGTGAACTGCTCGTTGTGGTAAGCGAATCGATGGTTGTGGTAGCCGAACTGTTGGTCGTGGTGGATGAACCGCTGGTGTCAGTAGGTGAACTGCTCGTTGTGGTAGGTGAATCGATGGTTGTGATAGCCGAAGTGTTGGTTGTGGTGGATGAACCGCTGGTGATAGTAGATGAAGTGCTCGTTGTAGTAGGCCACTCGCTGGTTGAAATAGGCAAACCGCTGGATGTGGTAGACGAACTGTTGGTTGTGGTGGATGAACCGCTGGTGATAGTGGGTGAACTGCTCGTTGTGGTAAGCGAATCGATGGTTGTGGTAGCCGAACTGTTGGTCGTGGTGGATGAACCGCTGGTGTCAGTAGGTGAACTGCTCGTTGTGATAGGTGAATCGATGGTTGTGGTAGACGAATCGATGGTTGTGGTAGCCGAACTGTTGGTTGTGGTGGATGAACCGCTGGTGATAGTAGGTGAACTGCTCGTTGTAGTAGGCCACTCGCTGGTTGAAATAGGCAAACCGCTGGATGTGGTAGACGAACTGTTGGTTGTGGTGGATGAACCGCTGGTGTCAGTAGGTGAACTGCTCGTTGTGGTAGGTGAATCGATGGTTGTGGTAGCCGAAGTGTTGGTTGTGGTGGATGAACCGCTGGTGATAGTAGATGAAGTGCTCGTTGTAGTAGGCCACTCGCTGGTTGAAATAGGCAAACCGCTGGATGTGGTAGACGAACTGTTGGTTGTGGTGGATGAACCGCTGGTGATAGTAGATAAACCACTGCTCATTGTAGCTAAAATGTTGCTACTCAGTTTATCAAATTTTGTGATATCCGTAGACCCGTCAAGATGGTTGATTGTTATGATATTCTGAACCACATAAGTATCAGATATTGTCACGCCAGTAGTGGGATTTGTTCGATTGAATTTACCAGTGGTAACTGGGCTAGTTTGCCCGAGGGGGTTCATAACATAAGTCGTGTGCTCCTTGAATACCACATTTTCTCCAACTGCATCCTCGTCACCATCAACATACAATATCGCAGTTGTCGTCGTATCGTCGGATCCATCAGGATTTGTTATGCTGGTCATCTGCTGAATCACGGCAGTCCCTGACTCGTATTTTCCAGTTTCAGGATCTGTAATTTCGATAACCGCAGTACCAAGGTTGCCATTGTAATCTGATTCGTTGAAGATATGATAACTGATCAGGGAATAGTCACCGCTGCCAAGAGTCGAAAGTACATCACTCGATGATGTAGAATCTGAATCCTGTACAGCCAGTACTCCTGACTTGATTATTTCCTTACTACCGTCAGCATTCAATTTGAATATACTGTTTTCAACGACAAAGGTCCCAGATACAAAAGCACCAGTAACGGGATCCGTCAAAGTGTATGTACCGATGTCATTTACCGTCGGGCTCCCGTCATCAGAGGTCCCCGTAACGACAGTTTCTCGTACCGTGTAATGTGCTCGCCTTTTAATCCGCGGTGCAGTAGACAAATCGGAGGTAGCCTGTGGTAGATACGTCGTGCACACTCCAGATCTTTCATAAACAGTAATCCCATCGTCATCAGAATCAACTGTCATATTCTGAACGCCGTACGACCCAGACCACGAGATCTTCGTGTTAGGGTCCGTGAACTTGTACGTTCCACTGCGCACGCTTTTGAGGACGTTTCCACACGAATCTTTCAGTTCCAGAACCTGCTCTTTGATGATAAAGTTTTCTCCATTACTAACTATGACCGTTGCGTCGTAGAGCGGAACTGGATTGCTTGTATCACTGGGGGCAGGATCTAAAGCGCCTAAAATAATTGAGACATCGTCTTGTGGCGTGTTGCTCAACATTGCGATGAGCATTTCAACTGCACCCACTGGATTCGTCTGTGAAGACTCATTCACGGATTTCAGCAGATCGTCAACCTTTTGCAGAGTTGAAAGAGTGGTTTTGCTTGGGTCCGAGGAAGTGGGCACATCTCCAGCCGATGAGTTTTCAGACTTTGCAAGGTTCAGGAAAATTTGAATCGCCAATTTTACGAGTTTCGTATTGTCACCAAATATGGATTTCGCTAACTGGCTAATATCGACAAGATACTCTGATTCCAGAGTTTCGAGGTCGGCTGTATCGAACGGCAGACTCTGAGAACTCACCACGACAGCTGTCGGGTCCGTTTGGATCAGAACGTTGTATAGTTCTTCTTCAAAATTTATAATCGAATTATAGATGTTCCCAGCTCTGACGTTGGCGTCCTCTTGAATAGCCTGTTTTACAATAGCAACATTCTGCCGCACAACATCTATGATATCACATCCAGAACCTCCTCCAGATACTACCGCCTTCACCACGGCTTCCACCAAATTCGAGAGTAGGTATTGCAGCTTTTCGGAGTTGTCGTTTTGAACCACTGTTACAACCGATGTTTCCAGGTCATTCAAGGTACTGCAAATTGCCAAAAGTGAGATTTGACTCTGCCCAGTCAACGCCAGGGTCAATGATGTAATCCAATCGGTTACCGCATCTGTCACATTACTCGGTGCATCAGTAGCCTCCAATTCTCTATTCAACACAATCGCTTTGCTGCACAGGTTGGGTAGCTCAGCATTACGGAGCTGTCCAGTGACAATATTGGTGATCGTTTTGTAGAGAGCATCCAATGCTGTATTTACAACCCTTGCACTTCTTCGATTCATAGAACTAGAAACCAGGCCCTTGACATTATTGTACTGAATAGTTAAAGCGTTGATCGTGACATCAGAAATAGCTAGTGAGGCCGATGGATGATTAGCTACGCTGACACTGTTTGAATTGATAGTTCCAAGTTGGGTGATCAAGTTTTGAAAGAGGACAGCGACTTGATCATCACGTGCTCTGTTAGTCGAAGTGTCGACTGAGGGTGAGGCTGCGCCGATACTTGGAACATTGTACGAGTAAGTCGGACTGGATGAAGACAGCTGGTTGAGTAGAAACTTAGCCTGGTTCAGCAACTTTTGCTTTTCAATCACTGAGCTATCCGTGGATGCCAAACTCGAAGGATTTGAGTTCACGTACGGTGCTAGCCATTGTGCACAGTAGGATGGTGCAGCAAGAGTACCGTCCAGCCATAAAATTGTGAAAAGCAGGACACAGAAAGAAGCTGTGCTCCCCTTAATTTTCCTCATGACGAGACAGAGATTCACTGAGGATTGGAATAAAAAACGAGCTTCATATAGTCCATTTGCGAAATTGGCAGAAAGTGATTAAACACGTGGGTCGTGTCCGTAATCGCTAACATCGCGTTTTTCTTTCTTTTATCGCTTACGATAAAGCACTATCAGGAGGTATTTAACTTTTGCATCAGCACAACAATTATTGTTATATATAAATCTTGCATATCATTATTCGAGCAGCACCAGATTGTGCCCAATTCTTAGAAGTGAAAACAGTATAGTCTACTTTCGATACGATATCCTGGACTCAATGAAAACTCGGAAAATTTGTAAGAATTTGTATCAGCTTGCAAAACAGATACCCAGAATATTAACGGGGTCAAAAAGTTTTGCAATTTAATAAGGCAAAGAGAAGGATTGGGATGGATATTGACACATAAATACTTGAATAGAAATTTATTTATTTATGTACCTGTACAGTCATTTGCGAAATCACTAGTTTTTTCATTCATTAGGCTCAAATATGTTACCCGCAGGCTCAATCACGCCATGATTCCCAAACGGAACGATGCGTTCTAAGATAAAAATTGTGATATCGTAAATACATTCTTATTGGAAAGGTGAAACTTTCACTGAAGGCCATTTCTGAAACGTACATCATTGCAGTCGGGACAGCCACCGCATTCACAAGCGGGAACCAACACTCTATCCACTGTGGCGGTTAAACCTGTGAGCATTTTTACAGGAGGTCCCTGTGCTGGGGTTTCAACAGCAATTGGAAGTTTACCAAGTAGCCACGGATTCTGTTCAACGGGATTTTGGAACGATACCGACAGACACGGCTTGCACCTAAAACAGAACATTAATATAAAGATCTGTGCTTCCCGGAAAATAATTGCAAGACAACTCTGTCTGAACAGAAATCGTGTACAAATTTATGAGGCTTGAAATAGGCATACTCTTCGTCAGTCTGTCGATGATATTTACATTTTACGCTTATTATTACTTACGCTGGTTTCTCGACAGTCACTGCTGTTTTGACAGCAGCATCAAATGTGTACAATGGTTTTGGATTACTTCGAGGTTGATGTTGAACCGTAACACCGTAGGTGCTGCCACATAGATTATCGCAAGGCTTTTGGATAATCGGTGTTTGAATTTTAACAGGAACACGAAGGCGAGTGCAGCTCTGTCTAGGTTGTTCTGTTATTGAGTATCCGTAAGTCCTCAATTTTTCCACGGGGTCCGATGGCACTTGCGGGACCTAGGTGACCAGTTATAATTAGTTCTACATGCATATATCTACTTTTATAATTTTCAGAATTCATCTCGAGGCAAGTTGAAGTTTAAATTCAACTAATACTTGAATTATCGAATACCTGTATAGAGTACGGAAGCGACTCCTTGCAGAAACAGGGGTCTCCGTATGTGACGATTTGTGGCGCAGAAGGAACAACAGATATGGGACTACCGCAGTTTGAAGGCAGATCACCGTACCCTGGACGGGCCTCAGCGATTACGGTAAGTGAGACCAGCGCGGCCACGAAGACCCAAGTCCGTGTCGATCTCATGATCTTCGAATTGGTGAATGAAAAGTGCCCAAAGTACTTTCATGTGATACATATAGACCGTAATGACGCAATACCACTTCCTGTTTGCTTGCTACTGTTTTCCGCAAACGCTAAACACCTCGTTGCGAAGTACTTTCGCTTCCTTAACACTAAACTGATCATTATTTACGCAATTGGGCAACCGACTTGCGCGTGTTTTCAAAGCCAAAATGCTAAGCTACACGCTAAAGAATGCAAGTTCAGAGTATTTCGTACGCGTACGTAATAATGCAAATGAGTAAATTCGAATTCTCTGGATAATCTGTAACGGAGTATTGCATCTCTGTTTTTCTCTTCCATTTTTCTGCCTGACAGGAAGTAACCGATCACCGCGTCGCAAGAAGCGCGGTTTCTTCGCAGGGTCGTATAAGCAGCACGAGGTCGAACGGGGATGTGCTTTTGCTATTTGATGGCCGCTGGCAGTATATACACACTCGTTCCACAAGGGTGACTTCGTATAGTGGCTTTCGAGTGGCTGTCATCAGCTCATAACCGTTCCCCTGTGCTTCGGAAACATACGATCGGCGCGCGAAGCCAGATGGCATACGCACATGGGCGCCCAGACTCATATCCAGGGTTCTTTCCTTGGGAGAAAATTATGGACTGACGACAGGCCGTCATACACTCGGAAGTAGTAAATGTACCTATTATAGTCGGGGGCTTTTTAGCTCCGAAAATACCTATCGCATCTTCAACACTTTTACACCATCATAAGTAATCACTCGTCGATCTCTACTAAAAGAATCTCAGAAATCTCTCCAAACGTTACTCGAATATATTTTTACACACAGCATCGGCATGAGAAGATTTTTAAGAAAGCAATCAATTGCCCGTCGACGCCTACTCACTGTAATTGTTACAGTAATAAATAAATGAACATCGACGAATGGTTCGTATAACATTTTATTCAACAATTTGAACAACCGTCGCAAGGTGAAAACTGAAAAGTTTTGCCTAAATCGCAAGAAATTTGCATACACCAAAGTGGCAGTAAAACGAAAGTGCGATAATTCGTAATCGCTGTGCGATGAGTATTCATTCTGTTGTCAGCTTCAAAGTTTTGTCTTGGTTAACTGAATATATAACCACGTAATACGGAACAGAAGTTACAACAAAATTTTTCACTCACGGTATCTTTAATTAGTCACCACCTGCGCGGTATTTCTCATTGCCACGAATTTTCTTATCAGATCGACGGAAAGCATCGAGTTTATAAGTTTTCTAAAGATTCATGTATCCGTGATAGTTTCGCAAACATGGTTTCAATTTGCTCAAATTTACGCGAGAACAATGCGCCGAAGCGATTCACATCTTGCTTTCGAAGAATAAAAAAAATCATAAAATGGCAATTATTTTTGAAGTCTCGACATTTTCGAGCCGCAGAAGTAAGTAAATACGTCTTGAACGAACTCGGAAAACAATCTCTCATATAATATGGTATTAAATATTCATCAGTACCTAACATCTATCTATCTGTCTGACATACTATGAAAGTACATGCAGGAGAATTTCACATAATTGAGGATATAGGTAATAAGAATTTAACAATTTTTCTTCTTGCCATAAGTAATGGTAAAATTCAAAACAAAGGTACGTGTAGTGAAATACTTTTATTTTTTGGGAAAGGGCACATGATGGCACAAGGGTTACGGACTAGCAATACCGGAGCAGTTTTCATTGGCCAGCATCGACCGGAAGTAAGAATACTCCTATTCGATTACAGTTCCGTCTCAATCATTTTCCACAGCCACATCCGTTTTGGGCATGAGCCGAAGCTCTGAGCCTTGCGAGGAATCCGCTGCTACCGTTATAGTTTTCGGAATCTTCGACGCTGTAGCTGTCATCACTGTCGAAGGCCTGCTCGTAGCTGCCATCGCTGTAATAGTCATCGTCGGTATCCTTGTTGGGCTGACTTTGGACGATTACGTTTCCGCTGCGATATCCAGGAACCGTTGGTCCCAGAGCACCGCAAGGAGTTTCATCGAGGTCTGCACTTGCAGCGACTCCTGAATCGCTGACGGTGTTCACGAAGGTCACTCCACTTGATGATACTGGACCGTATCCAAGGTCGCTGAAAAATACAGGGTACCAGAATAAACCTTCGTTTCGCATTGACTCCGGAAACAACTGATACGTTTGTATGTTAGGTCTGGAAAGACTTTTGTGCTCGATGGTGATTGTACCTGTAGCTGATGAACGAAGGTTTCAAATCGCCCTGCTCGGCCTGGGCTTCCAATTCCAGTCTCTGCTCCTCCAGGGCCGCTTGCTGGGCGATCACTTCTGCGTAGGTATCACTCATTGCAGGTCTCGATGTGAGTTTCAATTCCACAATTGGTTTGTCGACCGTGAGGAGCCTTTCCTCGGGAATGTTGAGGACAGTCCTACGAATGCTACCGTCGATCGGGGTACTCGTTGGTCCGAAAGCCAATCTTGACTCCTGTATATTCTGGCTCGCTTGTTTGGCCAATCCAAAGGCCAACGCCAAGGAAACAGGGTCAGCGGGTGCCACTGGCACGCTTTGCGAATTGTAAATGTTTTCTTGTTCGTCGAAGGAGAGTCCTGAATCAATTACGAAGGAGGGATACATTTTCCAACTAATTTCAAGTTATTTTTTATGGCGAGTCAAGTCGGTTTCGGGACTGCAACTCACCTTCGTCCTCGAAGACGTTCAGTTCGGCGTTGGGAATGCTGTAGCTGGTGTAGACGGGTGCATTGTCAGGATCCTTGCACTTACATTCCAAAGCTGCAGCGCAAGTGCGGCACATGGGCTTTCCGGGGTGAGCAGGAACGACTTCAGCGATCCCGGAGCAACTGGTGCACAGATCACCGACCGGGCGTAGTCTGGAATAGGAATGAAATACGTTAAGGGACGAAGAATCGAGACCGAGATTCTCTTCCTTGCCGGGAAAATTGATTCGGAATAACTTCGTACCTCGGTGCAATTGGGCCGCAAGAAGGCTGAAGCAGATCTATGACCGATGGTCCACTGACTTTTTTCACTTGATTCAGACTTCCGCAGCCGCTGCTGTGCGTAGGTGAAACCTTATAGCTAGCGGCTTCGGTGATCACGGAAGGGTCAGCGAATTTGAACGGGCGGGCTACCTTCGCGGCTTTTACGATGCCCTCGGAACATCCGCAAGCGTCAATTCCGGGTCCAAGACCGCAGTTGTGACGGTGAGAACCCGCGGCATGTTGAACGGTGAGGAAAAGCGCCAGGCCCAGAAACAGTATCTGGGAAGTCTTCATGCTTAATTGCGTTGTGATTTTCCGTTTCTCTTATTGCCCACCTTTCTGTTTTGTTTCTCTTAAAATTACCGATATGAGTCCTCCAGGTCCACTGTGAAGACACCTACTTATACCTCGACGAATCGTGCGTGCCATTTTAAACCGATGTTGCAATTTTGCAAGCCCCACAACGTGCGGTTTATTAGCAAATGTTATTCGTTTGAGTTCCGGTGGGATAAACAATCAACACTTGCTGCTTGGATGAAGTTATACGCACGAATAAAAAAACCTCGTAATCATTCAATAAAACACTCAAGGTCTGCACAAGGAGTGTTCCTTGTTTAACTTTTGAACGGTAAATTGATTATAAACAGATTTTTTTAATTTACCGACGTCACATAAGGCAAGTTCGATATCGGTTGCAACTCCGAAGTGCTACCGACTTTATTACCGGAAGTAACAGTCTTGAAAATCAAAATACGGAAGTCAGAAGCAGCGCTAGGGTGTTTCATTACGAACAATGCGCCAAGGTCACCGATGTCCATCACCAACGTCGGGTACGTGAACTTAACTCTACCTTTCAATAATCAGGATTTATAATTGGCGTAACTGAATAATATAATATAATACAAATTGACTTTTGAACTAAAACCAATTCTCCTGCAGTTGCATGCTCTTCGAAACCGATCGATATCCTGAAATATGTTGTCAGTGAAATATTGGTACTTATGGTTTTATATCAATGACAATTCAACCGTATAACGGGATAGGGGAAGCGATTCGAATTAATGTCAATAACATATAACAATATCATAAGCAAATCAATGTGGTAAACTATTTGAATATTTTTATAAAAATTTAATCTGCAATCAAATATTGAAGCCGAAAATATTTCTGGCACGTCCAGATTTTACGATTTATCAGTTGACGTACGATTGTATCAAACAAGCTTGCGTTGGTCATAGAATTGAACTATTTCTTAGACGGGCTTTTGATTCACTCAAATTCAGGAGGGAGCAAAAACATGAAAATGCACAGCTTCATGTACTGTCATGGCGATTTATGAGATTCAGCTCGAATCTCCTTTTTTTCTGGAATTTTTGATCAGTGAAGTTCTCTAATGTATGTTTCATTAGTCGCGATATAGCAGATATCATTTTCTAATGCACTCTTAATGAAATTACAGAACTAGGGGCCCAGAATAATCACAGTCTGTCCTTTTTCTTTTATAACATACACAAATGCTTTAATGTGAGCGTTGTAATTTTTACTTTGACTCTGGACTAGCAGATTTCGTCGATCTAGATCAAATCAAATTTGTTGCATAATACTTTGCGTTTGAATATACGTTTTTAATATCAAGCAAACATTTTAAAATTTTACCAAATTATTTGTTCAATAGTTATTGGCTGGACATTGTCTCACAGAAGGATCTCTATTCAAAAATAGGAAAAAATAAACAGGTCGACAATACTATAGTCGGTAAGAACTTCATTTATTCATCACTCTGACACAGATTGTTTTAAATTTCGGCACGTTGTGAATAATATTTTTCGTGAAAATGCTTATCGAGCTTATTCGTGAGTATCTACCAGCATATTACCTTTGCGTTCACACAATCGGAAAAAAATGACGTAATGACTTTTCGTAAATTCATTTCTAATGGAATCGCAAATTAGTGTTAATCATTCGTCAATATTACCAAATCAATAATAAATATTGCATATAATAAATCTCCCCAAAAAAATTATTACATAAAACTTAATCTTAAGTACGTATTTACAAAACTTGAACAATATTAACAGTGTTTCCATTCAGCGAAATATAGAAACACGCAAGTGAAGTTAGCCGAAAACTAGTATTATATCATTCAATTATTTTACACTTATAAACACAGGATACTCCTATCAAACTAATGAGTAAAAACAAATAACCAGTGGACATTATAAAACTTAAGATATATTACAATATTTGCACAGCATCGACTTAACAATTGAACGGAGTAAGGAACAGACATGAAATACATATCAGTGGTAGAATTCTTTTGAATTAAATTTATACAGCTTTTGCTTAATTTATACACATACCTCTGCATTTATCAAGATTTAGAATGAAATCGATTCACTTATTGAAAAAATCAGCAGCTCTCTGTCTTTGCGTTGGTAAATTAAGCAGATTATCGGTAAGGACAGGACCCTGCAGTGTCGATGTCTTTTCCAACGCAGAATCTTGGCTCTTAGATCCAGGTGTGCCAAATATCGGTGTGTGTGGCGTCCTTACGCCTATAGAAGGAGTTCTTGTTTGTCGAGATCTTCTAGGAGTTGGAGTTCCTGAAAGCCGCAACTTTTGCGTTGCTAATCTCCTCGCAGCTGGTGACATCGTGCTCAAACGATCCATCGCAGATAAAGGTCTGGGTGATGGACTGTATTTGAAAAATATAAGAATTAGAATGGCTGATTAGTGTGAAATTTTTTATATAGTGCAAGAATTGATAAATAAACACAGGGATCAACTGTTCTGCATGAGAAGAATGAAAATTATTAAGACTGTATACCTAGCCAAGGATCTTCTTGCAGCTTCCAAGGCTTTACTTTTCCGGTCTCTGTGCCTCTCTCCAGCTTTCTCTGCCAGTTGTAATGCAATTTTTTCTCTTTTCGGAGGCTCAGCCATTCTGAATGCTGGCCCATGGCTGGTTCTAAGTAGCGGAGTATCACCTCCATCCAGCCTGAATGGCGTCCCTTCTATTTGACCCCAAGTCATAATTGGGCTATCGCATTCTCCAGGTCTAGGACTTGGCGTTGCAACAAAGCTAAATCCATTGACCCTCGGGGTTGGATTACGAACTACTTCTTTTCCATCGATTCCAATCTTGCCGTCTTTAACCTTTGATTGAGTTTTGGCGAGTTCGTTGATCGTTTCCTTATTCTGTTGTTCGTTAAAAGGATTCATTCTAAGTCTGGTATTGTCGTGAATGACTTCCTGTTTCCTCTTAGCCAGATTGATCTTTTCTTCAGGAGTCAATTCAACGCCGTCAGGCACATACATGATATAATTTTTGTTCGTGTAACTCCAGCCGTCGAGTTCCTTGGGTTTTTCATAATTACCCTCAATGCATCTCATCTCATTTTTGTTCCTCTCAATGGCCAAGACTTTCGACTTTTCTTCAACCTCATATAGCCACGAGTATTTAAGCCTGTGTTTCTTCTCCGCCTCTACCATCATCTCCTCAAAACTTGCGTTGTCCTCGCTTGTATGAGAGGTCAAGTAAGCATCAAGACCCATCTTCACCTCTGTCTCAGCGTCGTTAGTAGGTACGTCTATCTCCGTAGACTTTGGCATTTCCATGACGGACTCGTCGGTGTTTCCGTTCCGCAAAGGAGTCTCAAACGTTGCAGGACTCACCGGCCGCTCCGTGATGGGTCGTCCTGAACTGTACTTCTCGTACAACTCGCGCATCCTCTTTATGTTGTTGTGCTCAAGTGCGTCGAGGTAGTCGTTCTGAGCGTGCAACTTTTCAAGGTCAGGGAAAAAGTCCCTCTGTATGATCTCGGCCATCTTACCGATATACGTATCCTCATCGAGGATCGTCGACTTGCAGCCCTTTCTTCGTTTTGCCACACCAATTGGCTTTTTAAACACTGCCAACTCCTTTATGTTTCTCGCTGCCTCGAGCGCCTGTGAACCAGGCGTGTCCATCGGCGAGCCCATTTGCCCCTCAGGCGAACGTAAATTTATCACGATTCTACAGCAAGCTTCGATTGCGTTGAACAGAAACTTATACTTTTCAAGTATTTAATGTAAACACAATCAAAGTGAGGTTACGTTCGCGACTTTTACTCGGTTCGACGCCATGACACTTTGTCACTTTTCCAGGTGATGCCATGAATCGTGGACACTAGTTGACTTATTCGTAGAGTGGCGCCACGGTACGGCCAAGCCCAGCAGCCTCGATGAAATGTGGAGTCAAGAAACCTGCAGCGGGAACCTTGAACGGTGTCCATCACTCTTCTAAAGACGTGAAATTAAAAATGAATACGTGGAATCTCAACGTTCGGTGTTTCACTTCAAGTGGTCTTCGAATAGAAGAGTATGTATGATAATTAATAAGAATCTCAAGCACTTCAAGTTAGTCACCGTTCTCAACTATAGTAGAACCTTTCCGAATCATGAAAAACTGCATAGCTTCCTGACTTGCCTCCGATCTGAATTAAGCCTCTTTTACAGTTCAGTCAATTTTGTTACAAGCTAGAGAGTAAGTTTTTACAAGTCAGTTACCCGCAAACAATTTGTAATACGGTAATTAGTATTGCAATTATATTGTGCTGCTTTTCGTACATCGTTCGCGAAACGAAAACAGTGTTCGCTAGCACCGAAAAATAATAATTAGTCCATCGTACAACCTGCTTCAAACGCACTTTGCGCACTTTCGCTTGAACGATGATATGCAGGTATTTATTTCTATAAATTAAAACATCAAGCCATTCGCTATATCACACAAACGGGTGTAGTAACTTTATTGAAATGCCATGCAACGTCAAAAATTTTGTCCAAAAATTCCCTAAACTCACTGATAGATTTCTTTGTGGCAAATTTATATTTCACCTATCGGTGCAACCAGTTTATAATTTTCGAGTTGGACTAATGTCGTCTGTTCTGTCCTGTTAAAAACCTAGAATAATTATTTTTTACTTGCAGGTGTAATTATTCGAGATAAAACTCAGTAGCGACCGATTTGTACAGAGTTCGATTCGAGTACCGAGAAAGTCAGTGGAGTGTAATATTCCTCCTATATCATTGCGTAATATTTGTTATTCGCTAACAAGCAGAACTTACTCCAAAATATCGTCATGTTTAAAACGCGCCAATAAATTTCCGGAATGGAAGATGAAAATATTTCGAAGCCGTCACCTCAGTTCCAGAGGGAGGAACGACGGCGTTTGAAATCTGGTAAAAGAGGGTACAGGTAAATAACGTGGTGCAGCCATAGCCCGCGATTTGTAAAAGACGCCCCTGCGTTGGCCACTGTACGCAAAGATCGAGTGGTATTTTGGTCGAGCCGCGGCGGCAGGCGAGAGAGGAGAAAACGAGGAAGGCCGAGGCAAGCGCAAGAGGAACAAGACACACAAATAGGAGCGGACGCATAGGAGCTTCGCATCAAAGTGTGCGGAAGATCCCGATGCTCCTCTCTCTCTCTCTCTCTCTCAAGTGATTCCGAGGTGTTGGCGAGGCGCGCTGACGGACATATGGGGATTCCAGCAGCGAGATAGGAAAGCCGTGCCGACGACAACGGCCAAACGCCGCAAGTCACTAACTCTACATTTACTCGGCAAGCACCGGGAACACACGACGGCCCCTTGACTTTACTTACGGCCTTTTTCTCTTTATATCGCCATTCGCGTCCGCATGATCGAGAATGGACCCCCGTTCCTCCCATTACCGCCGCGATTAATCGTTTCATGCTATTCATGCAGCAGCTAGCTTATAGAACTTGTTTGCTGACAATTATAGATATTCACTATCTGAAATAGAATTCTAGGCAAATTCATTTCATTACTTCAAAGTAGTCGTCGAATTCGATCGTTGTAAAATAAATTCAACTTTTATATCAGCTCTAATTCTTCATTTTCATATTCGATGAAACTATCAGCACTCGATAAAAAGCGATCGATGCTAATTTGTTTGCCTGATATTTCAAACATTTCACTTCGTTTTAGAATCGTTTCATTTTTTTTCTTATAAAAATAAAAAAAAAATAAAAAATAATGGTGCAATTTAAATTTCAACCGCAGGATTCGCGCTCACGATCACATGCTTAAGAAAAATAATTCGATCGAATTAATCGGGGTATAACAATTGTATGGTATAATCGTTAAAATCAATTCTAAATTCTGACGTCAAGTAATCGATGCTTTTAAACTCTTTTCAGTTTATTTGATAAAGTACTTACGCTATAAGTTTCAAGATTTCCAGGTGCCGATACGAAGTGTATAATTAAAGACCCGCCGGTATTGCGCAAGTATAATGCAGACGTTCAGAGTCCATATGCAGAGAAGCGCTCGTGAATATGTATAATACGCGATGTTGATAAAAGAAACCGGCGGTGTGCGCATATAATAAGGGATTGCTGTCAACTGGCTCTAGGTAACTTCGTAGGATCATTGACTTTATTTATACCGAGGTAAGGTAAACTTCTGCCGAGAGACTTCGGGGCTACCGGACATCGTCTGTCTTCGCCACCGAGGGTTGCTACGTTACCGCCGGCCGCGTCGACGGATATCTTCCTTCCTGAAGTGAACCGTACCACAGACTTCAATCCGCGTATATATCCACGTTATACGTAAGTACACGCCCAACCCCGGCTTCTCAGGTCGAAGAGCAATGCTTCTCCAAAGGAGAAGAAGGAGGAGGAAGAGGAGGAGGAAAAGGCACCTCCGGGTTTCCATCTGATACAAACACCCTTTAATCTCAGCATCGCCTCTAATCCCAGAAGTTTATCTTATTTTTTTTTTTTTTGATTTTTACCACTTTCCTTTTTTCTTTCTTTTTTTTCTTTGGAGCTTCTTTAAATTTTTTTCACACCTCCAAAGGACCTGGTAAATATTTTACGCTCTGTTCTTGTCGTACCCCCACCATAGCGGTCTATTCACATTTCAATCTTAACTATATCCCTGCCGCCTGATAATAGTCGTGGACGTGATGGAATTCTTTCCTTCTTATTCCATTCTTCGGAAACTTGAGCTAGACACGAGGCTTCCACCCTGCAACACGCCATACGCTTCTTAATATGTTGGTGATTGGTGAACGCGAATTACTTGAACCCCAGAGCACGGTATCAATAATAAAAAACTTTTTGGATGCTCGTAATTTAGAAAAGGAAGAACCCGATTTTTATTCAAACAGTATAAGAGGAACCTTAATTTGCCTGCGCTTCGGAGAGGGAATAATCAAAAGTGAATGACAATTGCACAACCTTAAAGTGGACGTTAATTCTTGTACTGGACTTTAATGCTCTATTCGCATGCAATCACGACCACGTATCATGCAAAACCGCGTACTACCAAATTTTTCAATCGAAGCAGGAAACTGCCAATTTCCAATACACGACGTCTGCGTGATTCGGTCGCTGTCACGAAGAATCATTAGTAATATTAAACTTCAAAACCAAATTTTGGATATTCGGATGTTCGGATGTTCAGAAAGTGACGTCACTCAAAGTTTTTTTTCTCCTGACGTCATCGATCCATAGTAATCGTAACGACGAAAATCAGCTAGCCGAATTCCTCAGTCTGGAAACAACCGCGCATTAGAGCGGACGGATGAGAATCGCGATCCGCAGATTTCGAGTACCGGGTTCTCTATCTCCTGGATCCTGCGCTCCGGGTCCGCTTCCTGGTGCAACTCGACTTCCAGGACAAGCGCTGCGTAGTTTCTATGCTCCAGGTCCGCTACCTGGTGGAACTCGACTTCACGGACTAGCGGACTAACATTTATTACCCATTGAATAATCCTGAAGCATCAAGGGCGTGAGGTATCTGGTAAATCTCGTATCATCTGGTAAAACACTGAAAACTAGTAAGCGAGCGCGCGAGCACAAAAACCAGTTACACTATTATAGGCATCCGACCCCGAGCGAGCTTTAGCGAGCGAGGATTTCAAAGCTAATTATTAGTAATCTGGATTCGATAGGATTTGAAACTCTTGTCACGTAAGGCAATTTATTTACAGCATTTATTGGGACATGAACAAAATCTGCGTGAAAAGTATCGACTTCGGCCGGTTAAATTTACAGTTTCTCAATTGTTTTGGTAAAAAATAAGCAATGTTTACTTACCTACATTCAACAGCGGTATTTCCAAATAAAGAGTAAACAAATTTATTATTCTGCTAACGTAAATCATCGTTGTTTGTAGGCATGAATTGATGAAGCGTTTGTGTATAGCGAATTAAACTCGCGATGTTCGCCAGGGAGATTTATTAGTCTTACAAAAGTAAAACATTGTTGTTGGCGATTTTTCTCTCCTCTTCTGTATTCCCCAATTATAATGCCTCAATGGTTATTATTTTTATTACTATTACTCAGCTGACTTTGCCTAACAGCGATAAATAATTGGCACGGTAATATTATTTGCGCGTAAATTCGGATCCGAGGTTACTTCGAAATTATGGATACGCGAATTGTTACTCGACGCTCTGGGACATTTAAAAAAACCACAACGAAACTGAGCGTAAGATATTAACTCGTACAAGTTCGGGAGCTCGCTGGTGAAGAAAGAAAAATCGAAACAATCATTTTTGGGAAGACAACTGCTGTGGCGTCCGCTGTCACTGGATTTTCTGCCCCCATATAATTCAACGCTCGACGTTATTCCGCAACGCGTTTCGTTTCACGTAAGCAAAAATCGTCCTGAACGTGAACCGACGCGGCCTCGGTGCCGAACTTGAGCCGTGTACGTATCTCGGCCATCGAAGAGAGAAAGACGGAGAAGAAAAAAAGAAGAAAAATGAGAAAACTAAAACTCTTCATATGCGTGAACGCAATATACTCAACGTTTACTTTACTAGCTCAACACGGGCTCGTGAAAACTTACGTGAAATCGATCATTTCTGAATCTTAAGACAACATCAAAAACGCGAATTCTAGCACTACGCGTGTTGAAAAAATAATTAAATATTCTGAAAGATTCCCTCAAAGGAACGGAATAACTTTCCGAAGGATTGGTTCTGCCAATTTTCAATATTCGGTATCGCAAAATCAGATCGAATTCTTTTCGCTCGTACGCACAATTTGCATGCTTATATATTCCGATAGATACTGCGAAATACGATGAAAGCATCGCAAAAAATACCGTTTATTGAAAGGAAAATCATTTTTAAACAAATTATTTATATCTTTTCTCAGTATATTAATGCACGGTTGAAATTCGGAATTTCGGATATGTCGCAAGACATCGGAGGCAGTGCGAGTTCCAGAAGCATTGCCAGAACGACAATTAACATTCTACACACATTGAGGAACCTTGTCGCAATAATAATTTTTCAACGTACGAAGTCAGCAGTATTATATCGAGTATTGCCATCGTAACGAATCTCAGGACTATTTCTGATTTAAACAATTAGCATCTCTCGCGTCACGATTGAATAAAAACTAATAAATCTCACATGTAACACATCCTAAAACATCCGGAATGATCATTAGCGAGAAAAAAATTAAACAAAAGCATGCAAATTAGGGTGAGATGTAAATGCCAAGAAGCCTGTGGAATTCAGCAAAATATCCGTAACGAATTTTCAATCATATTCATACATTCTCGATCCGTAGCCAGAGTAAAAAATAAAATTGGCAAATAGAAACATGAGCGACCTAGATTTTGTAACGGTGAACGATTTTGATGTATTTCGAAGAGCTGTTGGCGAGGTGAGGAGTAAAAAAAAAAAAAAAAAAAGAATTCTTTGATTACAGCCGCCAGTCTCTCATCGGTGGGGAAAATGAAGAAGAGTTCCGATACGTCTATGTGTGCGCGTGTGTGCGCGCATTTTATGGGAGAAGAGGAGGCACGGATCGCAAGATAGGCCGCCGCGCCGATAGGTAAGCGGTAGGATGAAGAACGATAACGCGAACTCTCGTAGCTCTGGGTTTAAATAAAGCGGAGAGAGGCTGGCGAGATGTTCGCCACCCAGCGTAAACACTCTAGGTGCCATTTGACGCGCACTCAAGCGTCGAGGACGCGGCGGGGCGAAGCGTCGCGACGCCGTCGTCGGTCGTTGCAGAGAGGTTTGGGAATCGCTCGCGGGCCAGAGGCTCGTTGGAGAGCGGTAGCTGCTGGCTGTAATCTGTAAATCTGTCATTGCGGCGATATTCCGCGTTTCTTCACGGGCCGCAGGATATGAACTTCCCCGGCTCCGCTGCCGCAGGCTGCAGGCTGCAGCGCCCACGAAGTTAAGGAACCGGACCGGGTGCAGCACTCGGACTCGTGAGGTTTACTCAGATGGCATGGAAACTATAAAAGCAAGTCGCGGTTACTCCCGTTCTGGATGGCGATGACGGATTCATGGGCCGTGGGACTCGCGGGGATCGAGGAGGAGGAGGAGGAGGGAGGTCTCTGGGTCTCTACCGATGGAGGATACTGGAGGAGGCGAGGGGACCGGTTCCTCGGGGGTGGAGAGTCAGGGAGGGAGAGAGATGAGGATGCGGCGCATTTTTATTCGAGCGATTCATTTGTCGCCCTTTGATCCCGGAGCAACAAGCTACCACCGGAAAATTAGGGAGATTTATTATTAACGCCGTCACCCTACTTTATTCCTTTTCCGTATATATATCGCCCGGTCCGTGTCTCGGGTTAATTTCCAACCGCTGATGGTGCTTTTATTTTTCACATTTTCACGCCTTGCCGTACAACGACTTATATCCTCTTCTCCGGCTCCGGGCTATCCGCTAACTCGCAGCTCGGTTATACGTGCTAATGCCGTGTGAGATTCCACAAACTGTTGAGAAATTATTTTAACTCAGGTTCGCACACCAGTGCAGAGATTAGCAGTTCGAGTTTGGCGAACATCGGTAAGCGGACAATATCTTCGATTTAATCGGTACACGTGACTCTAATTTTTTTACTCGCGCACGAGAAACAAACATCAGTAACTATGATTATTCATCTGACCGACAAGGTGCGACTTTCGATGTCTTTAGAATGATCAGTTGGAGGAATTATTTTTGTTCCTAATTGGTCATGATGCAAGTAGCGAAAATATGTATAACTTGTTATTTAACTCTTCTACGGCCTGTCATACTATATTTCTAGATCGCATAATTTTTCATTTTTCATTTACCTTGTACGGAGAAAAAATTGTCGATACGATTTTTGCCTGCAGTTCAGACAGACGATCAACTATTTATTGGTATTCAAGCTTAGCGTCCAGAAGACAAAGTTCCTTGTAAGTTCCGTTTCACCCCCCACCCCGGTTATGCAATCGAACATATCTATTCAGGCATCCTTCGCGATAGATGAAGAAAAAAATCTTAACACTCAATTTTAGTATCATGTGAAAAAAAAAATGGTGTAATAGGTATGATTGTCTAATCTCTCTGGTCACGTGCGAACTTTGAAAATTCGATCCCGGAGGTCCACGAGGCAACTCCTGAAGCGTACCCCCACATATACAAACGACTCCGCAAGCTATCGCACGTGTTGCAGATCAGCGGGGCGCAGATTTTCTGAACAATTTCGTGTCAAGCCCCAAAAACGCGACTCGTCGGTGGAGGAGAGATTCTCGAGTGTCGTTGGCACGCCGAGCTCGTGCTCGTCTTCTTTCCGTGGATTCGTGTGTGGGCCCTAATGACTAAGGGTGAAAAAGAACAGACCAAAAGGGCGAAAGGAAGGGGGGAGTGTCACGGGTCCCAATCCTCAAGTGTGCAGACCGGGAGGGATCGAAGGTCCAGAAGAGGAATACGCGCACGTTACGACTGGAAGCGAAGCTGGAAACCAAAACCAAAAAACTGCGGTGCGCCACATGACCCGTATATGTATATATACAGGAGGAACCTTTTATGTTTCGTGTTTCGCGTTTCATGTTTCTTGTCTTACGTTTTCTCCCCGCCCTGCAGGTTTACGAGCGAGACAAGCTGCTCAATCTGCTCTTCGGAGATGCAAACAAAGGGGCGAGGGATTCACGCTTGATCTTCTTGCAACCGCGAAATATCTCGAAATGACAAGCCGCGGCCGCTAACACTAACTTGTACTCAAAAGAGTACGATTATACCTATAATACCGATGCTCTTTGCCAGTAGTAAAAAGAAAAATCGTCTGCAAGCTTGTGAGTAAACGATTCTCGGTTGTGAAAATTGGACAGAAATGAGAACAAAGTTAATAAAGGTCGTTGGAAATAACGCATAATCCTAATAAATCCATTTTTGAAACGTTGTTGCGCGGAACTTGAGTTAGATATTTTTTGTCATTAATTCTACAATTCTTTGTAGAATTGACTTTCAAATCTATTACACAAAGCGAGTTTGACAATGTGTGAGCAATTGAAATCCGATAGATCTGCAGACCACACGTCTTGAGAGCTTGGTGTAACTGTTCCGGCGAAACGCAGCGTGTCGCAGGTTCCATATCCAGGAAAGTTCACCAGGGTGCAAAGATGAAAGAATAACTTACAGGACTGCGGGGTTTAGTACCGGCACCGTCACGCGCCGCCGGGACGCTTGGCGTCTCTGTATAAGCTTCTCTGTAAGACGACGCTTGTTACTTAGAAATAAATAGAATTGTCAAAATATCTTTTCTCCTTACGATATTTATATTCGGTAGATATTTCTCTCGGATATCCTTACGCGGCAAGCGCAGATCTAAGTAAATAAAATCGTAAAATTTATTGCAGAGAGTGTTTCCAATTTCCGATCATTTTCATAGACGCGATCCCGGCGATTTCGGTCATCGTTACTGATATTCAATCAGGCATCTGCTAGTTGACGAATCGAATGGAATTTGTGTGGTCGTAGAAGCTTCGGCCGGCAATAATTCGATAGGAATCGGTTTAAAATAGATGAAACTTGTTTCTCGAAGCTAATTAGAGTAATACCAGTTTCAGTATCGTGTTCAATATACAATGTCTGCAACGAAGCATTATACACAGAAGAATTTACTCACACGGCGTTAAAATTCGCAAAAAAATTTCCGTGCAAGAAATTTCTCTGTTTTTGTTCGTCATTTTTGCAAAATAGGTATTAAACTGTGCACAATATGTGGAATATAAAAAGCGACACGAATAAAATCGGCTGCAGCTGCAACGAGTCAACCGTAAAAAAAAAAAAAACTATTTCGAAACTTTTCTTTATATCTTGGGACAAAGCGACTTATATACTATTTTTCTTCCTGCGGATCGGTGACAATTCCAAACGAGGAAGATAAAGGCACGTACAGTGGTATCGGATGAGCGGATCGAGATTCGACAACCTAGATTTTGGCTCCTATATTCCTATATTCCTACCTACGCAGCCGCGACTACCTTAGAGTCACCAACTTACCGCAATCTGAACACAAGTTTCCTAGGAGAGTCATTAAGGGCGCTTAAGCGGCGCGTCGGGGAAGGCGGCGTAGCGTCGCGACGCTAATATGTTTACACAGCGTCGGTCCTCTCACGAGCATCAATCACGTCCTGTCCGTCCGTGCGTCCGTCCATACGTCGTTTACGTTCTGGCCCGTTGGAAAACGAGTTTGTCTTTTGGGACAGGGTGTCGTGTGTCTTTCCAATTGTCGAGTCTATCCAAAACTATAACTTATCTCGGTTTCTCTTTCCTTTTTTCCGTGTATCTTTTTTCATTTTCTTCTTATTTTCTTCACTTCAACCGCGCGGTTTTACGATGAGAAAATAGGACGAAATATACGTAAGTACCAACGCTTCCGCAGATTCCCACGAGACCCAAAGTTTATACTTATTATACGAATTTCGACGAAGGACAACGATTCTTCAACTTTGAACAAATATTTGCAATTTATAAATCTGGAACTATGTGATGCAGGAAAGAAAGATGAAGACAAGAATACGGATCTCAGTGTTATATATTTCTATGTGTACTATATGTATTTGATTCTTTGTTGCGTAACACATTGCATAATATAGAAAGTTCGGTTCGCCTTCTTATTAGTCCTCTTGGAGTCTAAGTTAAACTCTAACGGTAAAATACTTGAGTATAATTTATTAGGGCACTTAAGGTATAGTCTCAACTCTCAACTCAACCGTCAAGCTCAAGTTTAGGCAAAGCCAAGGGTGTCACGGGGCGTTTGAGATCCCTATACATGATAGTATAGGAAATGTGTGTATACATACATAAATGTATACATGTATTTATTTTTTTAAATAGACACTTTGTCTCCACAAAGCACACTTTGTGAATGTATACTTTAGGTATAACGAACTGGCGTGTGCAACCGCACGTTTTACTCGTTATACCGGAATAATATTTTGAACGATCCTCCGTGCGCTTGTACGTGAAAGAAGAGAAGAATAATACAGAATAAATCAGAGAAGTGATTCGAGTTTTCCGCGGTAAGATTTCAAAAATACGAGATATACATTCTTCGTTTTTACTTATGTTATAAGTTATAACGTAGAATAGGTACTAATTTACTTTGGCGTCATACCACTATACACATACAAACGTTACATTTACCAAGCGTTTTCAATAATTTACTACAATAAACTGTGTAATAATAATATAATATGACCTATTACCTTGTGGTATGGATTTGATAAAATAATATACTCAAACTCCTTATATCCAATACAACTATCTAAATGTATATCTATACGAGTGCAGTTTAACTTTGGCACAGATCAACGACCATACACATATACAAAAGTATAATAACGATATCCGGAGCGATGGCTGTTTCTCAGGAAGTTCCGCAGTGTGATCGGATGTAATCGGTATCCCGAATAATCTGAGACGATAAAATTAAACGATATCTCGAATCATCCGCGGGGCTACCGTGGTCCGTACAAAGACGACGTATGCGATCCGGGATGCGCGTGATGAGGATGCGTCGGGTAGTGATGAGGCGACGTCATGTGCGCCGGCTGATGTCCAGGGTAGCCCCAGTGACTGGGACTCGCAGCGTAAAACTGATGCTCGGGATTCGGGATACCGGAAATCCCCGCTGAGATGGTCGAGGCGATCGGAACCGCGGGCACGGAGGCGTAGCTCGGCAACGCGTTGCCGGAACCGGTCGCCGGCCTTTTCGCGGGGTTCTGGACGCTCTGGGAACCGGAAGTCGGTGACTCGCACTCGTCGGGTTCGCAGTCCCTGAACCCCTTGGCGAACGGATTGCTCGCGATTTTCAGCTGCGTTATCCGATGGTTCTGGTAGGCCGTGACCGCCGTGAACCTCGTCTCCGGGAACGTGAACGTTTTGAAGTTCTCCGTTCTTGGATCCGGCGCCGAACCCGGGGGTGATGGGGCCACCACTACGTGGCATCGGGGCTGGTAACGGTGCATGGAATTTAAAATTATCTGGAACACAAAAGGAGAGGGAGGTGGTCTTTAATATACGACACGACGATATTTCTGGACTACGGAACGAATTTTTTTTACCGCTCAGAAATTCATTCATCCGGTTACTGTAAAACTTTTTAGAAGAAATCGCCACAGTAAAATGGGTATCGTGTGTACAACGACAAATGTTTTTTAAATCACAACAAAAATTCGATACTTGCGCAACTTTTTATGGTGTTGTTACAGTTACCAGTACCACATTTTCCGTTTATTGAGACGTTATTTATATATTCTCAATTTTTTCAGTCAAAGCAGGTTTCGATATCAATTTATTGCTTCGCTATCAACATCAAATTATCGCAATAGTTGTACAAAAAAAAAAAATATACAAGTAAAAGTGCGGACTGTAACCAAAAAAAACATGATAACGTACTGATTTTGTGATTACAACCACAAAACTCATTGTCAAGTTGTACTCACATGAGACATATACATTAGTCGGTTATGAAAAAAAAGAAAAATCAAAATTGCAGTAAGGGTCTGTAAATGAATCACAACTGTGTGTAAGAAATTTAACTCGGTGTGACTATTAAACTCATCTCGATCAACTTGATTCCGCAATATTTTGCGATTATATTTAAAAGTTTCGTATTTCACACAACTCTCCACAAAATTTTTCTTATTAGATAAATACGCGAAAGAAAAAATTTTATCATCCGGATTGAAAACTGTGATAATCCATACAACTTGCCGTGCCTATACACCAGTAACTTGTGTGAAAAAAATTTCCCGCCCTGAACGACGGAAGCGTCTAATATAAATAACCTACGGATTATACAAATGATATTTTTTACGAGACGGTTCAGCGATGGAATTGATATTAAATGATGACGTGAGAGTAGCCTGACGCGATTCTGTATATACGTGTACGCATAGCGGGTCTGTATACAGTTGGTGATTTATTTTGCTTAAACTGGCGCGTAATTTTTGATTGAGTCATTTCTAAGAAAGTGGTTTCTCGAAATGAAAAAAAATAAATAAATAAAAAAAAACAAAAAAAATGTTGAGTTCAACTTTCTCCAGAAACGCAAGCAAACAAATAGACATTATACGTTTCAAGGTATAATGGCTCTCTGGGTTGCAATCCCCGTGCACTCGGTGCATCCCATCCTTGCGCACCCCAGCTCCTATCATTAGGCTGTTTATTTTTTTCCACACTTTCACATGGGGATCACGGATGCCTTAGATTCATCTGCTCTCATACAGGGTAAACATTGCAGCGTACCAGAGCTCGGTGTATCCAAGGGTAAGACCGCAGGAGTAACGACTATAACGGGTGACTTTCGCGTAAATTAGAATCGCCAAAGCGTCTTATACTTGCAACGATTCTCTCGTGTCAAATGAAAAAAATTCTCCACCGACACGGGCGTGCTAAAAAAATTCCCACGAATCGGCGGATCGTAATTTCTTGTTCCCTCGCGAGCCTGACTCGAATTGTGCACCTATAATTCCCCCGTTTCCACCCGGTATAATATTTGAAAGATATACACATGAGCCGGGGAAGAAGTCGGAAGGCGCACGGCGGGGGGTGGGTAGAATGTTTGACAGCTCCGAGAGCCCGGTGACTAATTAGTGTAAAAAGTAACCCCCGACCCGACCCAACGGCAAGTCGACCCCGTGCCTCCTCCTCTCCCCCCTCTTACTCCGTTTCTGCTATTTACCCCGCGCATGTACCATATACGGTGGTCACATATAGCGTATATGTTGGTATGCCGAGGGTTGAGGACACCCTTGGACCAGAGGCGTCTTCCGAAGTGCGTGTGGCCCGAGCGACACGATCGTGCAGCCCTCTCTCTCCCAGATTTGGAATTTTTTTTTTTTTTTTTTGGCCTCCACCTCCTCCCTTATAGACGTAATTTCCATTTTCCCTTTTTCATTTTTTGCCCGGAGTCGGAGCTGCGCGCGCGTAATCCGGAAACGCCAGGCGATACAAAGTGCCAATTAAGGGACCGCGTATCTTCGGGTATTCCACTAGAGCTTTTGTTTTTTCATACCCAATACGCAGTTTTTAGAATCTGTTCCTCGTTCTACGCTCGGGCAAAGCATCGCGCACATATGTATATATATATATATATATATATATTATCTCTTGCTGTCGCTGCAGGCTTGCATAGGTTTCCTTCCTCGCGGTCTACGTGTATTTTAGGATTGGACTCCGGCTCAATTGTGCACCCATCGAGCTCCGCAGGAAGAAAGTTATCCGCGCCGCGGTCCCAAAGTCGAATCTAAATAGGTCGCGGGGATTTAACGAGGATCAAAACATGCACGCAATTGGTGCACCTCGTTTCGAAAAATGAAGAAACGCGAAATCGGGTGCGATATCAATTTGATCGTAAACGTGCGTGAACGAGAAAGACGAGAGCAATTAGCTGCATACGAAGAGGCGTCGTGGAAAATGGAGAGAAAAAAGTACGCGATCCGCGAAGTGAGCGTGAAATTATAATTGACTAGCGTTCAAATTTCTCTCGCCTCTACGTCCCGAGGGATATGTTAGGTATATAACAGCAACATCCGATCCTTCGCAGCCGACGCCTGCAAGCGGTATGCAAGAAAAAACGCCGGGTAACCTCGCTGGAAATGCAGCTGGAACAAAAAGAGGAAATCGAGACGTAGGAATAGACGTCGCGAGCGCATTCGTCTCGTTTTCCAAATTATTCACGTGGCGTGCGTAAGTTACACGTTAAAGTGCAAACGGCGATCTCATCGCCGTCGTCGGACAGGCGATATTATACGCTACGCTTTGCGAGAGGTAAGACTTGGAGGGAGAAGGAAGGGTGAAAAAGAAAACGAAAAGGAAACGAGGAGGGAAAAAAGAAAATGAAGGATACGGCGTGAGGCTTGCAGGGAAAAGATAACGTAGGTCCATAAGAAAAAGCTCCGCGTATATAAAGATGTTTGGGTTCTCGCCACTTTATAACGAAGCTTTGTTTGACGTAGGACAGCGTAAGCAAACTCGGAACAATGATATACGTCGTAGCGTGTTTTGAATTAGGAAAAAGAGCATTTATCACGTGTCAAAACATTTCGCCGATTAGAAAAATCGCGTGGATCATTTGCAGCGTTTATCGCTAAGGGAATTATTGCGTCTCCGCTGCATACTCCTAATATCTATAGACGATCCCCCTCCGAAGCGGTCGTTTCGAATCGCCGGAAATTCCCCCTTTCTCGCCTTGTTTACGTCCACGGCTATAACGGCTACGAACCTGAATTATTAATGTTTCGTCATTTTTCTGCACCGTAAGCCGGACTTTTAAACGAACTGCTGACTACAGCTCATTCCTCTGTAATGTGCACGTACGCTACATCCAACTCGGCTTAAGGCATGTGACGCGCTGCCGAGCCTGTCTCCCAGGCTCTTAAGGTCTGCTTAACCTCTGTTTATGTTATTTTACAAACGATACAAACATTTGGTTTGAAGAGACGTGGCTGGCCTCTCAGCCGAGATTCTAACTGCAGTCCGAATCGCGGCAAACCTTATGCCTCCCCCAAAAACTAACTTATGGATCTCGGTGCCAGACGCTGCTAAATCACTCGCGATAAAATCGAACGAATCCATAAATGTAAAGTATTTATTATTCGAACTTTCGTTGGGCGTAAACTTGGTTGTGTGCAGGATTCTTTTCTTTCCAATCTCATGTAAACTCATCATTTTTATGACACCGATCTCTGTCTAATTTTTCTCTCAATTACCTTTGCTTTCTGCGAAATATCTTTACAAAGATCCCGTTTTGCAGTAATTATAGAAAAGAATCGCAGATCGTAGATGTTGAGAAATACTTAACGATCGTGGATTATTAAAGAAAACTTAAATTCACATTTCATCCGTACCGGACCCCGTGACTCGAGTCGAAAGAAAAGCAAAACGTAGGCACGACAACGAATGAGGATATTTGCTATTCGTTCCGCGTACGCTTGATAATAATAAAGGGTGATTATTCAAATTTCCAAAGTATAAAGAAAGCTTGTTTACTTTAGAGAGTTTATCGGCAGCGAAAGAATCCCCACAGCCTGCTACACAAGTATCTGTATAATTGAATTTTATTGCAGTGATAATTATGTGAAGATGTGAAATGCGGTACGTATACAAGTTTGATGAGGTGTCTATGTTCCTGACTTTCCTCGCCTACATTTTTGACGGCCCGAGACCCTCGTACCGTATACATACGCCTGTATGAATCGGCAATTAAAATTCAATATCAAATTATTTCCAGAAACGGGTGTGAAAAGAGATAAGAATTAAAAAGAAACCTTTGCAGAACCTGCAGCTCTCAGTTTGAATATTTTAAATATGAATAATTGAACATGAAAATGTATTGTCAGTACTTTACTGCAACTGCGATAAAAAAATAAAATTAGATAATCGTACGTGACCTGAAAATTTAATTTGCATATAATCTTTAGTGTGAATTAAGTGTATGAATTCGAACAAATTGGTGCAAAATCCAACTTTTACAGGCATTTGTAACGGCAAATGTAAACGTAATAATTTATTGAAACAGGTCTAAGTAGATTATAGTGGCATTTGAATATCCGTCCGGAAAAGCAAATTTATCCGAACGGAATCCAACCCGATCAGTGCTAGAATACGGAAGTATAATTTTTGACGCCAAGGATAGTTAGGCACCCTGTCAAATAGTTGTTCGATGTTTGTTTTATAAATCTGCGCTAAGAATTTGAAAAAATTTATGTCACCCACCGATCTCCGGAGGTCGTTTTACAAGCCGCACGGTTCCCCGTCGGCTGTTATGCGATAAATAATAATTTCCGTCGCTGGGGTGTATTCGGAATAACAAATGCGAGAAGGGCAAAAACCCGTCCATCCGCAGTCCGGGGTTCTTGCAAAGTTATTCGAATCCACTTAGCGGCATTATTTAGTGAGTAATTTTGTGCAACGCGCGAGCGTATACAGGTATATAAATTAAACTGATCAAGGGGGGCGACTTCAAGCTTCGATGATTCTAAACGAAGCATTGCGCCATCAAGCGTTCAGATTTAACTTTTTGAATTTTTGGAGAGCCGCGGTGCCGTGCCAGTCGTATCTCAGGTCAATTAAGAAGAACGCTTCCGAAACGACAAACACGTGGGGCTGGACCCGAGCTACCGTCTCTCTCTCGTGCCGGTGTCGCATCCTTCACGGTTCTTTATGTAACGCCTAAACTACACGACCGGCCACCGCGCCCTGACACGAGTCCTCGCCTCTCTCGCTTTACGACTGCTGTGAACACGCGACGCGCGCCGCGGCTACAGGAATATTAATATCAAATCGAGCCACGGATTCCCGCGGGACCCGCGGCCAAAGCCGGTAATTAAAACCGATTTATTTTCTGTTACGCGCGCTCTGATTATCAAAATTCGTGCAACGTGTATTATAATTAGCCGAAACTCACTTGCACGACCGATTGTGAGCGAGGAACGTTGCAGATGCACCGATGCTCGATGAAACGGTGTTCAGATTCCTTCGGAAAGGTTCGTAAGCCACGTGGTTCTATTTTCGATTTATTATATTAACAAATATTTTCTACATTTTACTTACATGTACGTTTGTACGTTAGAGAAATAAAATACCAAGTTTCAAAAGCCTAAAAAATTAACCAATCGACATCGCATTTCGACGCGTTATTCAAAATATCAAATTGAATAAGATTAATTATGTATATTGCTTTATTTTCAAGAGTGTCAACTACGCGGTTTACGAACGTTCCTCTCGGCTCGCGATAAAGAATTCGTTACTTTCGTTAAGCGATAATATCATACTCACGTGACCGTTGTCGTCCAGCTGGTTGTTGGTGAGTTTGAGTTTGTCGAAAGAGACGGGCTGCTTCATCCAGTGAGCGCCGCTCGCCGGACTGTCGGGATGAACGTGAATTCTTGGGGGTGAAACGGGGTCAGCTCGTCCGGCTACGACCCAGGCGCTGCTGTGGAAGGCGTATCTGTACCTCTTGTCGTCGCAGGGTACAAAGTCCATGACCAGTAGGTAGTCGGTGTTTGGGTCCAGCCCGAAAATTCGACACTGGAACGACAAACGCGAGAGACTGAGTTTCGCTGCGCGGTTTTTACCGGAATCGTGGAACGAAACGTTTCTCGTGCAAACGCACCTGGAACGTGGGGAACATCCTGCGCCCGGCCTTGGTCACGATCATCTCGGTCCCGAGCTGGTGAAACTCCTCCCAAAGCGGACGAGCCTCGAGGGCGATTCCGACGGCCGAAAGAGCCGGATGAAGTGGTCTCTTCGGCGGTGTTTCGTCGGATGGTGTGTTCGGCGTTGCGGTGTCGTTGTTGTTGTTGTTGTTGTCATTTCGCGAGGACTCGATCGACGAGGACGGCGATACTGCCGAGGATGCCTGGGCCAGCGTCGTTTCCAACGTTGGACTGCGGGAGCGTTTCACTCTTCCGGCGGTTTGCAGACACGCTGTGGACAACGCCTTGATCGTTACTATCGATGCACCTATGGTATGCAATTCAGATATCGTTGAGCCTTTTTATCAAAATCAAGGACCCTTGTTAATCGACCGATGCGACCGGGTCGTAATATGACAATTATACTCTGATCTCAATTTAATTCGCGCACTCGACCTGCGATTACATGCGAAGATACTACATTGTAATACAATTAACACATAACGCGAGGAATCGCCGATTTACTTTGTTCCAAATCAACGATGATCGTTGCACAGACGAAGCCAAACTTTAGCCAACCGACTCGGACACTGTCGGAAATTTCACGGTGTCAATAAAAGTCCACGCCGATTAGTGGAAAAATAAACATGACCGGTGTAAAATCGTTCAATCAAAATGGTGTGGACTTGTACAGAATATTTTGCATTTCTAACAGTCAACGATTGCATTGTATATATGGAGACGTTACGAACGACTCACAAAGAAGATATAATACATACGAGAAAGTAAATATGATACTGAGTCGTGCGCAATATTTGAAGATGATAATTACTTGATGTAAAGTATGTAACCGCACATTGTTAAACTGTTTTAACACTACCTTGAGACAATTTAATTACGCCGCGACAATCGGAACGTGTAGTTCGAAGGAGATTCCGATTCAAAGTCGAGCCTGCGTCGGGTTCGCGTGAATCTAAATTCGTTTATGGCCAGGGAACACGATGGCAGAATGCAATGGAAAAGTCAAGTATAGCCGAATGCCAGGGAAGATCGACACGAATTCTTCTACGTCGGACAACCCGAATAAGAAGAAAACAGTTATAACAAAGAGAGAGAGAGAGAGAGAAACTTGAGCATTCAACAGAGGGGTATCGGAGAATGGATCGTGTAAAGGATCTCTCATTGCGATTTTATACGTGTCACTTATTTTCTTCTTCAAGACGCCGGTAGCGTGAAATTATTGTTAACTTTTATCTCGTACTTGGCAGTTCTTGTACGCGCCAATATTATTACAGACAAGTATTTGTCTGGCTTTCGGCGCGCGCCGATTGTTGATGAAAATTCATAAAGTAGGTGTATGGCGATAATCAAAATAATAAATAAATGGAATTCGAATAACAAATACACAAGTTGCCGCCACTCTCTCATACATTAACGTTGTGTGTCAGTGTATATATATATATGGTCGAATTTATCGACGCGTCGGCTCGACTCTCTCACCTTCCATTTGTTGCATCGGCGACGGTACCGGCGGCAGTTGCGAATGATGGTGCTGATGTTGGTGATGGTGGTGGTGCTGTTGTTGCTGCTGCTGCTGCTGCTGATGTTGATGCTGCTGATGATGATGGTGATGGTGGTGGTGGTGCGTCGCCCACTGTTGATAACAACAGTCCGCAGCAACTTCGTGCTGTTGTTCATGTTGCTGTTGCATGCTTCGTCGAGATTTATATTCTCTTCGACCCTTCGCCTGCGTCACTGTATATATATATATAGGTATATATATATATATATACGTACATTTCTCACCAAAAGTGCAACATTTTCCTTTTCGACAGCATCGAGCTAAAACTCTGTGTGCCAGATTTTCATGTTATTTTTATCGAAGCCTTGCTCGGTTTAACTAGCAAACGATTTAAACTGACCCGAGTTAAATAACCGTCTCTGCAGTGAAATCTCCACTTGTGCACTACGGTGACGGTCAATGAACTTGTTGAATTATACTCCAATACGTCGAATAATTCATCCACAACAACAATTATGACAGCTATCACTTTCAAAGGCACTTAGAATACCTAAACCAAGAATAGAATACCCTTCACACTAAACGAAGATACTTCAATACTGGTAATAACGTAATTTCCACAATTGCACATAAAAGTTTTCACATGTATATATAATCTCTCTACTCCAACTGTATACCTGTATGCAATAGGCACCACTTATAACAAGTTCGCACACTCGACTTTATACATGTATTATATATATTATATATATATATATATATGTGTGTGTGTGTGTGTGTGTGTGTGTGTATTTATAAGTGTAAAATATACATATTTATACATATATAAGTATAAATCGTTGCACAAGTGAGAAAGAAATCGTTGAAAGAATAATCACAGACTTGAGATAAATCCACGCACTATAAATTCCGGTCTCGTCGTCAGTCGCGTGCCCGTTGTCGCGGTTATCACAACAATATCATCCGACACCAGTTTCGCATAGCGTGAGTACAAACGGCGTTAAACGAGGGTACAAGATAATTGAAATCCTCGGATAGGTGGTTATTGAACGAGAAAGAAGAAGCAGCGGACGGACGCAACGCGGATATAGATACGTCGTCGAACGGATTCAACGCATGGACAGATGTAAAACGGGAGAATTCATTCGAAATAATTCACGGCCAATATGAATGGCTCTGATCCCCCCCGCGATCTTGACCAAAGATCTGACAATCCCGAGCGTCATCGGGGGTCAGGCGCACCGCTAACAGGATATGTTCTCACTTCGGGATCGGATGCTGACAAGAGCTAGTCGAACTCGACCTAAAGCGACTCCCGGTACACCCCCGGCGTGGTGGAGGGAACACACCGACAAACCGACGGGCCAAAGAACCGTGCCAGACTACCGAGCTTATCAACGGCTCATCATTCTCCCCGGTGATCCTCGGCCCGGTCCAGGCTCTCGAGCAACTCGAGTGCAGAACCCACGGAGGTAGGTAGTCGCTGCTAGCCGGCCCCGAAGCGTCAATGAGTGCGTGCGTGCCTTTCTCGGTGTGCGTATTCCGAATTCTTAGGACGAGGAGGGGTCTCGGGAGGTTCCTCCTCTCATCGGCCGGCCACCCACGCCCGGGCGTCGTGCGCCGACGGCACGCAGAGCCGCCGAACCGTCCTGGTTTCGGGTGCTTCGAAGCCTTCGAGGGCGGAGCCTGCGGACGATAGCCGGGGAACTTGTTGGGGAGCACCGGCCGACGAAGGCTTGCTCGTACCTTGTCTGCCTCACGAGCAGCACGAAGAAGATGACCGCGCTGGCCGATCGAGGAAGGTACGCGTCCCAGTTGCACTTTCATCTTTCCGCTTAATTTCGACGATCCCGTTCGGAGGTCAGGATGCGGGCTGGGTCATTGTCTGCGGGATTTGTAATACCTTGGTGTTATTGTCGCTGTATATTCGCGTCAGGATCATTGGGACCAATGTTTCCTGCGTGCAATCGTTAAACGTCGAATTGACGATAACCGTGTTATAGATCAAAAACTGACGTAACTTTCTTGAGAATTGTTTAGCATCTGATAGGAAGGTGTAACGTTCGATTCGTGATGATACTGTATACAGTATTAGGATTATGTAAGCTATCGGAGTATTCTTAACTTGTGAACTACATTTTCTATCTACCAACTCGTAATCGATGTTATCAGTTAATAGGCGAGAACTGTATAGAGGATATAAAATGTCTTATCCAAAATAAATATGACATTAGGAAAAATGGAATATCTGATCGGTTACATAAATTGTCTGAAACAGAAGTGCAGTGACAACGGAATAAAAAAAAGATCCCTATACAGCCATCGTGTACGACTCCAAAGAAACAAAACGCTAGAAAAATAAAATAGGTAGGTACAATTATCTATCCGTTGTGCGAGTTGCTTCAAAATCTGCACTTTAATTCGGCTCACATTATATAATTGTTAATAGAAATTTGTTCTACACGATGACGCCACTACGATAACATATACATATATCCGCGAATCTGTGGAACTAAGCGTCAAATCCTAATTGTACAAGAGTTGAAAGAATATATCTCTGCACTGTTACATATTAAAAATGAGTATAGGTATGCAATTGCGGGGAATTACCCCGCGATGTTCGGTCTTACATTTGGGCCGTGATGCGGTAGGTCTCATAGAACCAAACGGTCAAAGCGTGAGGTACATACCTTCTGTACAAAATGGCCACGCCTTTCAAACGAAAATTATAAACGCTCGTATCTGAAAAGATGTTTGATATTGGCAATATGACAACCTCGGCTGCGTCGTGTACCGAGACAAAAAGTGATGACAGAAAAATTCAAAATGGCGGGTGATGTATTACGTGTTTGACATAAATTGAAAATTGCAGCATGAAGTTAGCCGCGACGAATCTCCAATGCGGGCAGTTTTTCCAACGTGACGATGAAAACTTGTAAAAAGTTTAACCTTTTTAATGTCACTTGACTAGTAGTTCATACTACAGTATAGCTGCTGACCGCGGTTAGCCGTGAGTCACGAGGTTATATAGTTATACAGCTTCTGCAGTGCTACGCCGGAGCTATTTAGCGTTTTGGCTTTGTAGCCAAGAGCCAGACGAGAAGGCGGAGTTAGTCGGATGCTACAGCCTGCCCAACAAATTAGTCGGCATCTTTCGGACCCGCTTCGCGACAGACTTCATTTTTTTTCCTCTCCCTTCTTTGTCGTTTGTTTTTTTTTTTAGTTTTTTTTTTTTATTGTGTTTCTTTCTTGTCGTATTTCCCGCGGCCCACGCGGTCCGGGCGATCCGAGCGGTCTCGACGGTTCTGACTAATTCAACTCATTTATATTTCTAAACGAAAGACAAATACGAACAAATCGAAACACAAAGACACAAATCATTCTGAATTGAACCCAGATTTTGGTGTCTGCCACTTGTTATCGCATTGATATTTGCTTGTGAATTTTCAAATAGCATTCAATGTCATATTAATAATAAGAAATTCGTGCTCAGAGATATGCAAAAGAATTGTATACGTTATAGAAACGTACAGTTTCTTAACGACATAGTTATCATGTTCCCATAGTGAGAATGTACGATAATGTGTACCGACAAAACAGATCAATACATCACACCTGAATCATCGTACACAAAGTAGAAAAATAAATGCACGATGTCTCCCTTGAGAGTAGATGCTAATTAACTAAACTGAAAAAGATACACATATAATATGTACCATGTTCTGATAACACCGGAGTACTTATAAATATCGAGATAAACAATTACGCTTCAATTCCCGTTGAATATATTCGTCTTCCAAATGCAACTAAGCACCACTGACGTTCACGCACGTGTTCGTCCCGCAAGTACGTGAGCTTCTTCAAAACAAAAGGCGACCGCTGCAGTAGAATTTAAAGGCTCCGTTGTAGGTATTTAGAAGAAGCCGCGGACATGTTTAATTTATTTGATCGTTTTCGAACACTTTTCCGTTATTAGATTAATTATTCTTTTCATGCGAATACCAAGGTACGCACGAATATAAATTAGAGAATGCAAGAATATGCTGAAGCGACGGACGGTTGTTTCTTTACTCGACAACCATACACCTGCACATACATGTGAAAAATATAACGACGTTGTGTATAATTATCGCAGAAACAGCCTGCAATGATGAGCTGACTATACTTGTCAAATAATATTGCCACACGATAACATTACAGCAGCTGACCTACTACTTTCAGTATATATTATACGTGTGAGAAAAGATAAAAATTAGTTGGTAATTTGCTGAGTTCAGTTAATTGTAAGAAATTTAAAAGTTTACACTCGTTATAAGTCATCGTTCCGTTTCAATTTCATTTAAGAAAGATTGATAGACTGTTTAGTACGGAAAAATTGCACGGCAAACAACTTTACGGCTACAGAAATATTTCAAACGACCAATTATATCGTGCGTTTTCGTTTTCACAAGGTACCCCATCTCGAGAATTGAAAACCATTGCCACACTTGAAATAAGACAATACGGAAACCTTACGGACGAAGTCACAAACGGTTTGTAATCTTACTTTTTAAAACGAATACAAGTCAATCATAATTATACTCTTTCACACTTCATGAAACATTGAAGAAAAACTTTCGAAATCTTGTATTAAAAAATCGTCATATCCAATATATTGGAAAGCACGATTTGGTTTTCATTGTCCGCGAACTCCGGTCAATTAATTCCACGGATAAGGCACAGTGTACAAAATGCATTTATGCACGTGTATAAACATATAATGTGTATAATTGTATGTGTAACACGAAAAGTTTAATCCGGTATTATAACAATACGGACTATATATTTACGCTAAATGAAATCTGGACCGAAGTCTCTCAGCTACTGCGGTGGCTGTCGTTTTCGAAGTTTTTCCTACATAACCGCAAGCTCCGCGTTAATCATTGAATTTTACGTCCAGCACAAGAGCCTTGGGCTTCACCTTGCCAGAAACAATGACTTACATTCACGACCATGGGCAATGTGCACCGCTAATGACCGAAGAATTATATTTATGAGACAATGCACGATATATGTATGTATATATATAAATATATGTAATGTACGTATAGTACGTATAATAATTTGTAAATACAAATAATAAAAATGACATCCCAGTATAATATGTCATATGTGTCGTACGGGTTAACTGCAGACGTGCAGTGTGTACGGGCATACCTATAAGCTGAGTTTGACACAAGAATTACGTCGCGTGTTACGCGGCTGACAAGAGGACATTAGAGATATTTATGGCCATCCACTTCCGTAAGATTAGTTTCCGAAATTAGAAAAAAAATGGTATAATGCAATGTTCGAATGAAAAATTGCAACGTTTGAGTGCCCGCAATGAGTACCAAAGCGTAATTCCTTCACCAGTTTATAGATATAACTCGTGCGCCATGCTCATCGTACACACGGCCAAGGAATTTGCAAGCGTACGCTTCTGGGATTATAGTTGGACCTCGAATCGTATACCTATAAGAATATGCATATCTATGTACGTATTACGCAAACTGCGTATTATATTTTCTATTCGGTTACTTCGGTCCGGCGAGCCTTGAGGGAAACCTTTTCGAGCCTTGCGTATACCTCGAGTATGTATTTCAACGCGGCAAGTCCGCATCGTAACACCTACCGTAATAGTCGTGCTCGTAATACCTACTCACGTGAACGTTAAAGATAAATAAACTCGTCAAAAACTAAAATATTGCCGGAATGGGGGTAGTAAGTAGTTACAAAGAAAAGTTGAAAATAGCTGATAACGGTACAAAGTATTTACGTTCCGTCGACTAAATAATTCTATGCTCGAAACAAGTGGACCTATTCTACATCATACATCCCCGGCAGCAGATTAAGTCTCCAATTAGACCATGCCATGTATGCAATCTAATCTGTAATTATCTTGCCGCTGTAGATCTGGAGAATTCTTTTTCATTTCAGATGCAACTATTTTCTAAAAATAAAGTAATTTTAGTTGAAATCTTTGCTTTTACATTTAGAATACTTTCAAAAGTATACGCCAACGAACATAATTAATATCAGTGCAGCACGCACACACACACGCACGCCGTATAAACGCACCACGTTACGGATCTTTTACACAGCTTCTCGAAACACTCTACACCAATCGGAAAGACAATTTCAAAATGAGGAATTGCCACGGATAAAAATGATCAAAGACTGCGGTGACACTGAATTTTTAGGTATTTATTTATTACTTTGTAGTTGTATTATTATTATTATCATTACTGTTATTATTGTTATTAGTATTATTAGTGATAGCAGTAGTAGTCGTAGGAGTAGCAATAATTGTAGCAGTAATGGTAAGTAGTACTGATGAAGAATCAATATATTTACAAAATGTCTTAACCAAAGACTAACACTGGATAATTTGTATTTCCTTATTTTTTTGTCAACACGATTATGCTGACGGTCAAGAATTACTTGATGTCTATTGCCACAGATCTCATCATTCACGATACTCAACAGTTTTGCACAACAGTTTTATATCTCAAATTTAAACATCACACGAGTAAACGTTATGAAAATTACGCTACGTTTAATTGTACGGCCTTTTCGGATGATAAAGTTTAGAAACTTTCCAAAGAATAGCACTGTCGAATTATCATGGTTGTTACCCGACGGCATAAGCATCAATGTAATCTATTTCTAGACACACAAGTCAGCAATAAGTAGAATAATTTTTTAGAACAAAGAACAATAATTTACCTGAATAGCATTTAAATAAACGGTACTATTTTTCTATCGGCCAATCGATGAGCTAATTACATTGGTAAAGGATATTACTTGGCCAGACGCTCGCATATACGGGGTAAACTGATGAGGTTTAGTTATAAGTTACTTAAATAATGAGATATAATGCGATTTTGTTTTTTCGGTGACCTTTATTTATAAAAAATTAATGTACAGTAATTAAGGGAGCGCTGTTAGCCAATCCTCGGTTGACAAATTATTATAAACACTAATGCTTGTTTCAAACAGTGTCATCCGAATAGACCTAATTTTCTACGAGGAAACAATGTGGACATAAGGACGTGCCAATTGTCGGGGGACACGGTAATGAGAATGGCAATGATTTGAATGAAGGATGATTTTAAAATGATAAAACTCACACGTACGATGAAATGAGACCACGCAAAATCTTGCAATGCGCGTTTGGCTTGCTTACTTTTAATTATGTGTGTACTTCTGTTTGCGTTATTTATTATTATTATTATTAATATTCTTATTATTATCCCCTCCTAAATTGCTAGCTACAAAGAATCGGAAACTAGCTTAAAAGGACGTTGCAAGGCCGATAACGGATGTAAACATTGTTTCCCTAAATCTGTATTCATTAGATATTCATCTGGCATATACTACGGCCCAATCTTACCATTCGATCAACGGTTTCAGTGTCATTTGGAAGTCATGTATGGAAAGAAAACTTGCCTATTACAGTAACAAATCGGTTACATCGCAACTTATTAGATGTTGCAAGAGTTCTCATACATACATATGCGAATAACATCTAAAATACATTTCAAAGTCGTTAGAGCCCAATTATTCAATCCACCTTGTCAGTACTCAGTTTCATTCCCATGCATGGTTGAACTTGAGAAATTGGCACCAAATTGATTTACACATGTATGTATGTATGTATGTATGTATGTATGAATGTGTATATATTTATAGGTATATACACGTGTTTTTTTGTAACACGAAAATCATGAGGCTCAATATTAGTTTCCGTAGTAAACATAAACAACTGATAATAAGGGTGGGTTATAAAACGGCGTGTACTATAATAATGACTAAAAATATATTCTGCGGTACAGATTGTGGTACAAAAAAAAAGTCTTACTCGAACAAAAAAAGTGACAGTAAAACAGTAAGCGTTATGCAGATGTAATTTCGCATCGATAGTCAATATAAGTATCTAATTGTCATTTGTCACACGTACCTAAACGTCATACTTTATAACAAGGCTTAGGGCGTTACTAAATCTCCGGTGAATATTCGAAAAAGAAAATAACACTAAAAATGAATCTACCTATATCTGCCTCAGTCATGAATACACGGCAGAAAAATTATTCATTAATTGCACCGACTGATGTTCTCTAATATATTTTTTTTTCTTTCTTTTATTCGGAAACAAAGATACCAGCTTGCAACGTTATTCCAAGTTGTCCTCACTTGTATTATCGATTGTGGATGGCTCCGCAGGTTTATGTATTCATAATAATAGAATTCTTTCTTACAAGGACTTAATGTCTTATAGGGTGGCTGGGGATAGGGTTAGGGATCTGGGGGGAAGGTCTTAAGGTCCTAAATATTGTTCTAATGAACATTAGGGAATTCACTTCTTTTTGTTTTTGTTGTTGGCACCTCGTGGTGGTGTGACGGGTCGTCCAGCGTTTAAACCACCGTAAGTAAACTTTCGTTTATCAGCGGGCTTGAGAATCTGAAAGCTGCACATCAGAGTCTCATCCACGGACATCATAGCGCCCGCATTGTCAAATTCACCGCAATAGTTTGGCGCAGAAAATAATGTAACCAATTGACGTTTAGCGAAGAACTCGTAGCCATCTTCAACAACCTAGAACGAAAAACAATAATTACAACTATCAATATTTTCAGTTTAAGCAGAACATGTATTTTGAAATTCATGATCGTAGATTAGACGTGGAATTCTTAAAAGCGGTTCGCTGTTGTTGCTGATGTAGTGTGTTAATTATTGCTTCAAAATGACATTTTGTACATTGGCTTATCATCTGAATAGGAAAATGTTTAAAAAAATAAAAGTAGAAACTGAATTTGGGAGAAAAAATATTAAATCCTGGAAATGTTTACCGTAATGCTTGTAGAATAGCAAATTTCATCACATTGAAATGTTCACAACAGTGCATGCAGCACTTTTGAGTAACCTTTTTATTACAGACTTAATTTTGGATAGACTTGTCCAAATTTATTCTTTGATATACTGATATTAAAAAGAACCGCAAGAGAAAAATAATTTTTCTGTTTAGTGTGGAATTAAGCTGCCTTCAGTATGTCACTCTGTTTTTGCAGTCAACATGAACGCAAAGTAACTAACTTATTCGATGCTTTTGAAATGAACGTCATGCTATTTTATGTGAGACTTTAGTGGATGAAGTATTTACATGAAAAATTTCGTGAGTCAATCTACATGTATGGTGTTAATGATATAACAGATAAATGGCAAAAAGTAAACAAGAGTCTGAAGATTTGGTACATTTTTTTTTGCATAATCAGGAACGAAGTTTTCATTCTCTAGGCACTAATTTCTTGGGGTTACGTAATGCTACAGTAACTGGCTATTATTAGACTCTAAATTGAATACTGCATGACATTTTCGACATCTTTACTGAACACACTAGTTTTTATGACTAAGATTAAATGCTCTCAGTTCAAAACAGAATTAAATATATCTTACAATTAGAGGCTACTTAAAATTATCAAACTAAAAATCTGACAATGTTAACTTTTTAGTCAAGGACCAGAAAATGTTAATTCCTTGTATATTGTTGATTGAAAAAGAAAATAATGGTTATGAACAAAAAAAAAAATGACGCAAGATATTAAGTGAACAATATTCTGCCATCGTGATAAATTAACTGCAATGAATGTCGCGAGGTTATTTACCTGATGAGCTCGACAGATGAGATCAAAATCATGTTTATGTAAAAATTTGGCAACGACTTCTGCACCAAAAGTAAATGAAACACCACGATCGTTTTCACCCCAACCCATTGTATCTTTGTCCGGATCCGACCATAGCAGATCGCACAATAAGCCTTGATCAGGTACATCGGTGGGTCGCATAATACGTCTTATTTGCTCCATGCTCTGGAGATCCGGACTTAAGCCTCCATGACAGCAGAAGATTTTTTCGTCAACAATTGCTGCGACTGGCAAGCAGTTAAAACAATCGGTAAATGTTTTCCATAGTTTAATGTTGTACCGACGCTTACCTGCAAGACAAACAATCATAAATTGAATAAAATTTTATTAATTTGTTCCTTTAGCGGAACAATGCAAGCTACTAATAATCAATAATAATTTGATAAACATAATGAATCTTTAGAGGAGGAGATAACAAATTGCAGTTCTTACAAAGTATAATTTCAAGTGTCAAAGACAAATTAAAAGAATGAAGCATTGTGAATTGAATCCAGTCTTTATTTACTTTGTGTGTCAAAGCTGTAAGCTTCCTATGCTGCCTCATATTCATTTACTTTCTATGTAGACACATTAAATTGGGATTAAAAGAATATGAAATAAAAGGCTGAATAATTTGATAAACAATTGAAAAAAAAAAAAAAAAAACGGGTATAGAACACGAGCGATAATGTCAAACGAGTTTATCCTTCACTAATTACAAGATAGAAGTAGGATTGCATTATCTCTTATCAGTTGTCAGAAGCGATTGCTTCTTGTAATCAAAACTCGCAAATATCAGTTGAATTTGATGATTTACTCAAAAGATAACTAAATTGGATCTACAATTAAAATAACTGTCAAAATTACTGCAAGCAAAACCAAATGATACATGGTAAAATTACCCATGTACGTAAAATCATGAGATAACTCAGAAGTGTGTTTTTCAAACAGACATACTTTAAGAAAAATTGCAAGTAATTACTTTCAAAACATGTTATCTTAGTAAACAATTCTTAGTTAAAAAGTATATTTCAAACGCAGTGGAAAAAATGAAAATCAAACCACATTCCAACACCGCAACCTTGCTTATTTTCTGACAGACAAAAATAAATGCGATATACTGAAATTTTTTTTTACTTTTTTTTAATCTCACTCAATCTCTTCTATTCATCACGAAGCTGATATATTTTACTAAATGCACGTGTGCCCAACAGATGAGGGACACGAGAAAGCAGTGAAACTACTTCTTTATCCTGTTTGTGAGAAATGAATCACTGGGGTTTCGATGGGAGGTAGTTGAGTAATTTCCGCGAGGAATAAATTTCCTCAAAACGAAATAAAGAACAAAGAAAACAAATATTATATGACAAAAGGACTCACACTCATCGTAAAAGCCATATATCCTGTTGATTGATGCACATTCGTGATTTCCTCTAAGCAAAAAGAAATTTTCAGGATACTTGATCTTGTAGGCGAGCAGAAGACAGATTGTCTCCAAAGATTGTTTCCCTCTGTCTACATAGTCGCCCAGAAATAAGTAGTTACTCTCTGGTGGAAAACCTCCGTATTCGAAAAGCCGCAGCAAGTCATAGTACTGTCCATGGATATCCCCTGAGAAAAAAAAATTGAATGAATTACCAAGATTTGTATTCTCTTTCTGGTGAAACATATTTGTTCAACTGGTTTTACCACAATAATTTGCTACTGTCTAAGAGTAGTACGCATATTTATCTTTATTGCCAATATGTTTAAATTTATATGTTATACTTAGATGAAGCTCATAAGCTATAGAAACGCTCCGACAGACAACATGGAAATTAAGCTGAAAGAAATACGACTGGTTTTGATGATCCACTGTGTGGATCATAATGAAATTAAATTGAGTCATATGGCACGTTTGACCATCAAAATATCTATCTATGCATCTGATGATGCGCATTGGCATGTCTTAATGCTATGAGTAATAGTTAATACATGCAGCATTTATATACTGGCACACTTACTTAAAATAAACCTCACACAAAGCAAAATGTGTATAAATTTAGGTGTGAAGGTATTTGACAGATATTAGCCAATGCGCAAATTGAATATATGGTTAATGAAGGAAAATGAATTATTAAAGCCTTCCGAATGTTAATCTGTCAATTACAATGAAAAAATATGTCAATCAAAAGTCTACAGAACCCAGAACTGATAAGTAAGTAATATTGTACTATTTTCGATAGGAATAATGCATATGATTTAAATAATGTGATACATGTAGTATTGAAATCAGTAGATACAAAATCGTCATGTAAAAACAACGTAACATGCGTATTTTAGGTTTTATCCAATCACCTTGGCAACGTTTGCTTAACACAAGCGATAAGATACAAAATTAATTTTTTTTTTTGCTCTTTTTCCAAGTAATGAATAATATTTGCATACACTGAAACAACATCTGTTTCCCGAATGTCATCTCTTTGCATCCGTGCAATACCTGTAAACATTTACGTAAAATCCACAATACCCGAAATTTTAATTTTCCTTCACATTTGAAGCGTACTCAAGTTTCTAAATAATTTATTTGCAGTATAACAGTGATAATGTAGATAAAGAGTAGTTTTGTTAGAGCAATGAAAATATGTAGTTGAATAACGTGTCCGCAATTTTGATGACACATAAGTCTTATTTCTGAAAGTGATAAGAGAGGAAATAAACAATAGTAAATTGGTAGGTGGTTACACAGATTATTAATCCCAATAAGTAATAAAAGAAAACATTGACAAGTTACGTTTGATTTGGGTCATATTAATGTCAAAATAAAAATAAACAAAGTCACAAATCAGGAGTCTGTAAAGTTGTTGTTTCTGTGTACAAAAATAGAAATTTATGTTGTAAGATAAACAAGGTGAATATGTAGGACAAGTAGGTAGAGCAGAGGTTGGTAACACGAAAACTTACCACAAATTTTCAAGGGAGCCTCCAATTCGAGTAAGATGGGCTGGGATAGAAATATTTCACGAGATTTGAGGCAGAGGCCTCGAATTTCGCCCTCGGTCAGCTGAACATTTTTACCAGGTCGAGCTCCCCGCACTAGAAGGTAAAAGAGAGGACAAGTAAGATATTAGAATTAGAATAATGATCGAGCGTAATCGCGTTTCGGGACCTCGCCCAAAGCTAGCGGATTCACGGCGGTTGTCAACGCCGTTTTTTGTAAACAAACTATTCCGGCGCCCCCGCTTCATGTACCTAATTTTAATCCCCGTTGCGTAATCGTTAAATAGCAAAAAAGCACACCTCCTTAGCGTCCCGCTTTCATTGATTCAAACACGTTATTCGACTGACGAAAATTTGATCTGTAGGTCGGGCAGGATAGGAGAGTTTCGCAACGCATACACCTACGGGGCATCGATCAGGTTTACCTTCTAAGAGCCGGGCTATGATGCTGTCGATGTTCAATTTATCAGTCTCAGCCATCGGCCTGGGGTTTCGGGCGAGTCCCGGGCTTCACACGGAGCACCTTGCGCTAAGGATGGTCACTGATTTTCCTGGATTTCACCGGGCACTCACTCGCGTTCGCGGATTATACAAGGTACTCGCAATGGCCGCCCGGACAAGCGCACGATCCCCCTTCCCTTCTCTCGGCTCTACGGCGGCGACGGCGACCAGCCTCTTCGAGTCTCGACACAGCCAATATTGCCAAGTGCCGGGCGATCGTTTACGTCACGTTGCCTATGCTGCCGCGCAAGCTTGACGATTTCTGATACCAAATCCTGGAACGATTGGTGCAAACTTTGTACCGAAGCGATATTTCCTCGGGCAAAGTACAGAATTTGCTTCTAGCCGGCTCAAACTTTATCAACTTTATCGAAGATCCATTCAATCGTTCCGGTCAGAAGGTATTTTCTTCTCCAACTGTTGGCAGCCATGATTGGCGTCTGTAGTTCGTCAGCAGGGGGCCAAAAAAAAGCACTACATACGCGTCCGTAGTATAATCGCAATTGTGTTCTCAGATCTACGAACTAACCGAACAGTGCCCGATTTTCGTTTCATGATTAAGAATTGAGGGTATTTTAAATGTTCAGTAATTATTTCCAACCATTCGGTTGATCCGAGCCTCGCGCCGAGCTCGATATTCTTTAAGCAGAAACCCAGGTTTTCTTTGATAAATTTTCCTATGGTATGGGATTTTGAATCACCAGACTGTCACATCAAAGCAGACGCGCATATTAAGAATGCAATTAATTAATTAAAATTTTTGGTCACCTTACGTTGAATGAACTGCTACAATGACTAAAATGACAGAATATATATTCAGCGTGAAAAATAAACACTAGGGTGAAATTCCCATACAATAGCGAGATAACGAGAAAATTGAAAATTTGGTGCGGCGTAGAAAGTAGAAAAAAAAAATAGCCGTCAAAGTTGCCTGTGGTTTATTCGATGGGCTGACCTTGTCTCCAATTGGCCCTCCGGTTCTTTTAGGGTGTCCAACTACCAATCGTATTTCAGGATCGCATCACACACACCCCCGCAACACCACCAACATTAAAACATTTCAGTCTCGTTGAAATAAGTATATATCGCAACGAATTTTCGCCATTCGAGGGTTGTTGGTTGGCGCGAATCGCGTGCGTACCTAATTCATTGATATATAACTACCAGCGATCTATATATTCGCTATATATCCTGGGAGGTAAACGTATTAGAAACGGAATATAATGCCAGAAAACGGAGTAAGTGTGTTTTTCACTCTGCCAACACTTTTTCTCATACACAAAGCTAAATCACGCTGTTAACGATTCTACGCTCTCTTTGTTTTCCGACTTCTAGTTGAACGGGGACCACGTCGTTGACGGTGGAGTGCCGCATGACAACGAGGAAGAGAATGTCGAAAATGACGTGCACTTTGAACCTATTATTTCACTACCAATTATCGAAGTCTCAAACAACGAGGAGGACGAAGTCGAGCTGATAAAACTGTGAGTTTTCGTTGCTTCTTTTTGCCAAGTAGTCGCATTGATTTGCAAACTGCAGCGACTGCAGGATGTCGAGGGGACAAAAATTGATTCGAAGTACCACAGTCTCTGAAATTTTGTGTTATCTTTCAATTGTATTAGGAGAGCTAAACTGTATCGTTACGACTCGAGCGATGGTTTATCAAAATGGAAGGAGAGAGGTACAGGGGAAGTCAAACTCTTGAGACACAAAACAAAAAGTACTGTGAGGGTAGTCATGCGCAGAGACAAAACTCTGAAGATATGCGCAAACCATTTTGTTACACCGTGGATGGAGCTCAAACCAAATTGCGGAAGTGATCGGGCTTGGGTTTGGAGTGTCCTAGCCGATTTTGCTGACGAAGAATTAAAGCCAGAGCTACTCGCTATTCGCTTTGCCAATGCTGAAAGTAAGTTTCCGTCTTTTCATTTAACGGGCCTGTTAAATAGGATATCTGCAAACACCTCTAGGCAATTCTATATCATTAGTTATAATTACTATTAGATGCATATTATTAATGTTAGACTTTTCTCCAAGATGCTACAATGTGGAAAGATGCGTTTGAAAAAGCCAAGAAAATAGTGGGCTCAGAATGTGAAATTTATGCCGGTAAAACTGGTGTCGATGAACAAAAGGATGACAGTTCAAGTGAAGCTAGCTACAGTGATGTTAGCTACTGTGAAAGTAGTGATAATGAGAATCAGACAAGGGAATCCAAAGAAGTGCAAGAAGATAAAAAGGATAAACCGGAGGTAGCTGAGAAGGAAGATCATGTAGAAAAAGTATCTAACGAGGCCAAGTCTGAGGAGGAGGCAAAGGAAGTAGAGGGCCAGCTGGCAAAGCTGTCTGTGAAGAATATTGACCAAGACAAGTAACGAATAAAACTAAACTTTGAAATTAGAAAAGCTGGAACGAACATTCCGAGATGCATGTTAAAATTAAGAACGATCATACATCGTGAAAATATGAACATTATTGGCAATTCAATACAAGCGTTGAACAAATTTTCGGTTTGTTAATTGAAACGATATTTATACAGATGTTATACATATAAACGTTTGTGATTCTTGTATTTGCATTTTATTCTCTACTTGGTTCTTTCTTTCTCAATGAAAATGAGAAAAACAAGTCACAGTTCACGCAGGGATCTATTTGAAATACTTGGTAGGCTTTCTAGAACAACGCAATAATCAACTGAATAAAACATATTATAAAACTGATCTGAGCAGTGACTTGGAGCAAGCCTTGGCAAGCTCTGGAATGAAGTTTTCGAAGCTACAATGGGCGGGATCTGATTTTAAAAAGATATATTATGTATACACATATAACCAAACTTATTAGTCACTGACTTTAATATTTGGTATATGTGAGCATTTTTTTAAATGATTGATACAACTACTGATCCAACCGAATGGGTTAGTTGAAAGTTTTTACTGACGCACCATGAATGTATTTAGAATTTAGTGATAAAATTTGTAATCATATTATATAATATAAACGACATATCGTTGTATATTTATATTAACATAAAATGTGTGCCCTTGAAAAAGTTTTATTCTATTTACTGCATTCTAATTACTATCAAATTGATTGAGAACTCCAATGCCTAGTAACTTCGGGATTTTACACACATTCGGTATTTTATTATTTGTTTCTCTATCTCCGGCGAATAATATAATTAATCCACTGGTATACGTATTTTAACAGCTACATGAAATAGAGAAATTACAATGTAAAGGGTTTTGTTACTACATCACAAACAGTTGGGTATTGCATGATATGTTTCCTCGTTTTTATTTATTCGGCATATTGTACAGAGACTTGAAAATATTATCGTACCGGTACTTTCATTTAATGTACTGATCAATTTCTGCAAGATATATCTACATATATTTATATCATAGTTTAACTATTTGCAAATTCACCTGTTTTGACCTTGCGCCACATGTAGCTAACTGAAGAGGGCTACTAAGTCACAAAATTACTTGATACTTCAGTTGTGGTATATATTTTTTCCCATTAGATTGATGTAATCTCTACAAATTGATGGCAGTCTTGAGCTCTTATAGGAAAATTTACATCTCATATGGCATACAGGAATCGGGTATTACGGAAACTTTCATGTCTCATTGTTCGAAACAGCCAAAGAGGACCAAAATATCTTTTGTGGAAACTTATTTTTGTTTACAAAGATGCGTAGAGAAGAGTAACAAACTTATGGATCTTCTGACTGTTGATAAGGAGTTCTCATAGGAATGTACATACATATTCACAAAGACAAGACTTCAATTTGGCTGAAGAGGTTCGTTCGAATTATCACAGTGCAGAATCATCAATAGTTCGATTCATTCAAGTAAGGCTCTTTAAAGTCTCAACTAGTTTCATAAATGCTCTCAATGAATAATCAATTATTAATCAAAAAATTAAAGTTCATCTCTGTGTGCGAATGATTGTAAGATGTTACGCCTTTCTTCCATATTGCGTTTCTTGTCCTTGGATATCTTTCCTTTCAATAATCCCTCTAGTCTCGATTGTTCCAACTGTACAAACACATCGCCTCTTTCCATTATTCGCTCCATCGTCTTTACATAAACTTGAGCCGCCTTTCGATGTTCTTCGGGCAATGTTTCTTCAAAAATTTTCGCTTTACTCAGTATTTCCTGTGGGAAACATTAATTTTTTTTTAATCAGCTCATTCAGTATTCCATGAATGAAGTTTCATGAAACACTTGATGACATTGTACTCTTGATTAACTTATGCTACTAAGAAATTTCCATTATACCTGTCTCTCCTTATCCTGACTACTTTTAAATTCTTCCGCCAACCTATCGAGCTGTTCAACACATCCTGGCAATCCCAAATAGACATCTGATCGTGCTCTAATAAATCTTTTTAAATTTTCAGCAGTAAAATCAGAATCTAATTTCTGAACAAATGGTATAGGTTCGGATTTTCCTTGCAAGAACAAACGAACAGCAGGAAAATCGTCCTTAGTTATACCATAGCGCTGTGCCAAGTCGGAATTTTCTTTTTTCCCATAATCTTTGATGCCAACTTCTGCTACCAAAAGATCTGCAGAATCTTTTGTTGCTGCAGCAACTTTGGCAAACTCCTCGTGTTTTTCACCATAGGGAAAAGCCACGTCAAATTTAACTAGAGCTACTTTAAATTTCGGAATTACCTGAAACAATAATTAATTGCTAAACGTATAGTGGAAAGAAAAAGATTATTGTTTTTCGTCGCTATTTGGGTAAGAGACATAACAACGACATTGAGTAGAAATGGAAATCGTCGTCTTATCGATTGATTATAATCAATCCATTCGCAAAATAATACATTCAATGAAGTTGACTAAAAATAATGCTTGTAATCAATCTGTTCATCTACTACTAGGTCACAACAAAAATCTCGAATTATTCGATCCGTGAGAATGCGAAGAAAAATTATTACCTTTACGCATAATTAAGTAGTGAAATTTTATCGACATCTTCCAAATAAAAGAAGTAAAACGATCTGAAATTACCTTATCAAATGAGTGAGAGTCGAGGGGTACGCATCCCTTGCAATCCTCGTCACTGGATTGACCCAACCCCGCGACGGCAAGTACGAAAACTGCATAATACAGGAGCATTGTTATTCAGCTAGACTAGTTATACGGTTCGCTCTCCGTCTTCTTCTTCTCGGTCTTTTCCGCGCTCTGCAAGCCGGCGTCCGGCGTGTCGGGTTCTCTTTACTCTCTGGAATCTACTTGTTGTTTACTTTTGACATTTAACACCTGCTTTCCTCTGGCTCTGCCGTCTTCGTTGCTACGCTGTCACGCTGCCGAATGTACACGAGCCACCGCTTACTTGTGATATGCGGTTGAAATGTCGAATCAGAAACGGCCACGGATGTACGCCTATGCCTTGCGAGTATCCACGATGCGCCGACGAGACGCGCGCCGCTCGCCGAACCGTTGCTAAACAATGCAAATTGTCACACTTACAATTAATTAATAGCTGGTTGCGTACCTCTGGCAGGTAAAAATTACGGAACGCGGGGTGACTGACACGTGGGGAATATACCGTGAATAGTTCAATTCTGTTGGCTTTTTTCATATGGATAAGAAAAAAAAATAATAATTTATATCCCAGAGGAAGGAAAAAATTTGACGATTGGAACGAAGTATTTTAGGCTCGGACATTCTGTGACTAATCCAATTTCATTCCTATTGTTATATCGTCAGCAATAGAAATTTTTGGGTAAACTAATCATATTCGTTATCAAAATTATACTCGATTGGCGAAATCTTTTTACCGTTTGGTAAAGATAACGGAAAAAATGCAAAACAAAGATGATTTTTTTGTTAAATGTAATACAAATGTACATACCTACCAATTAATTATAAATAATTTAATCGGTCAATAATCCACATGATATATTTAATCCTGATGGTTTGTTGTCGCTTAAAATGATGCGATGCTATAGTGAGGAAAATTATTCATTGCTGTCGTCCAGCGAGCTAAATTTATTTCACAAAAGTAATGCATAAATGAGAAGTTTGCACTTTGCATGAAACAGGACGTACCGTTCGAGTCTTTGTATAGTATGCGTAGTAAATTATTCCTCAAAAACTGCATAAAATATCTTTTCTATATCTGTATACGTAGCCGTATACATCGGTGAATACATCATAGGAGCAATTTGAATGCACTATATACTAGTGCAGTGCATTCGTGCCGTTCACACTGCACGCTGAAGAATTACGTTCGTAGATTTTATCGTATACGTATAATTATAGGTAACAACTTATAAATCGCGATATCATAAGTCGTAAGACATAAATATTATACTTATACACCTGCGTACTACGTCTACCTATATCATACCGCATTGTGTGCCACTGCGTTTGAAAAGACTTGTCTAATTAGATAATTATTATTCCACAATTTTCCTTGATCTCATTTTAAGGTAAGTAAAAATAGCACACAACTGACAATGAACTCGCGCTTCTGAACATCCGATGCTGCAATGTGTTAATTGAAAATTCACACTACAATTTGATAAATTATGTACGATTTTCAAGAGAATTAGTTGAAAGTCTTTTCCTTGATAAGGGTTTAATTTTTTTCATGAACAACATATTTGCAGACACTCTGTTGCTGTGCATCTTGCTTTTATTGCACGTAAACAAAACTATTGTTTTACATAAAAGAAGATCTGAGAGGTGAAGAAAATCTGATGAATTACCTCATCTAGGTATTTCATCAAGTAACGGTTAATTGGCGGTTTGGGATTTTGGTAATTCAAGCCCAAAGTCACTATGAATGAATATTTTATTCTTGAGGACGTAAATGACTGAATTACAACATGATATCGTGTGGTTAATGCACATACACATACGTATTGTAATACAGGCTTTTGGCTCGCTGATGAGAGGTCAGGTGTCTGGAGCGGAAGCAGTGCATCCATCCTTGGATTTTGATGAGGAACGAAGATCTTCAGAAAGTGCAGAGCTAGACGAGGATATTTTAGAGTCACCGGCACTGCATCCTCCACGGAACAGTCTTTCCTCTTCAAGAAAATAATCTCGCAATTCCAGCAATTTCAAGGTATGTGCCTCTGAAAATGATGTAAATTGTGCGAAAGATTGTAATTCAACTAAGAAAATGATAAAAACGTGGCGAAATTGGGGAAAAAAAACTTTAAAATAACCATATTATAAGAATAAACGATAAGCGTATCCCGAAATTATTTTCACAGAGACTGTGACAATCATACTTCTTTAATAATAATCGGTAAACAGTTTTCACAACTTTGAACGAGATAGCTTTTTGAACCATCCTTAGATCGCATATCGACCTCTTCGTTGTTGAAAGAAGAAGGATTTCAAAAAAAAGATCGCAAAGAATTTTGCTATTCGAGATTCCACGCTCTTGAGATCGCAATTCAGAGCGTCAAATTGCGGTGCACAATGCATTTTCACTCGCATACCTAACTACAACTATATGGCGGTGATTAATAACTTGAAAAGTAATTTTGGCAGCTTCACATTTACAGTGGCGTTTCAAAGAAGGTAGTAGTGATAACTCTTTGCCCGTGCGGTGCGGCATGTGTTACATATTATAAGCAACTACATGAGAATATCACAAGAATTTCAGAAAGAAAGACCCATCTTATTTTTTACATACCGTGAAGATCTTCCACCATAGCAAGATCCCCTCCAAAATCTTTTGGTAAACACTTTTGTGGTATATGGTCGTATACTTCAGAAACGTCTCCAGTGTAAAGATGAAGCTGTAACGGAAAGAACAAAAATTTATGCCACTTCTGCTAGTTATGGCAACCTATAGAACGACAAACTGATATTTCATTATATGTTCGAAAATTGAATCAATACAAATCGCTTGATTAGAACTCTGCAAATTCTCGTCTCAAATTGAGCAAGGAATTTTAAGCCGGCGATTATAATTTGCTTGTAATACTTGCCTTGCTTCGAGGAGCGCCTGAGGTGACGCAACTCCTTCGAAACGTTAAAAACACAAAATGCAGCGCACGCAGGTATAATTACAATGGAAATGGCACGCGATCGTGCACAATCAGGGTGTCGAGGAAATTTTTTTATTCTGATTTTTAAATCCGAATAACACATAATAATACGCAACTTGCATGTATGTATTTTTTGTTTCCTCTGTGTACAATTACACGATCGTAATAATGACAATTTTGAAAAACTTGGTTGTGAAACTTGAATCGAGTTTTGAGATTGGAGACCAATTTTTTTTTCATCTCACGACTCACTCAACGCATATTAAGTCAAGACGTATCATTTCAAAAGTTACTGAGATCTTCATAAAAATATCTTGAAAAAAGTAAAGCCTGTCTGGCAACACGACGAGCCAGTTTTACTTACCATATCAAACAATTCTCGCTTCATGAACGGCCTGATCAGCGAAAGGACCTTATCCATAAACCAGACAGCGTTCAAAACGTGAATTCCCTTCAGTCTAACCGGAAGTCCCTCTTGTATATACTCGAAGAATTTTCGAATACTGGACACCGAAAGTCTGGTCAAGTGGCCCAATCTGACTCCTTGCATGTCAAATAAAAATATGTATCCCGGTGAACAGCCATCCGAGTATAGACTAGCATCAACTGCCATTGTCAGGAGCTTTATTCCATCATTGAATATGTACTGGCTGGGTCGAGAGTCCGCCAGTCGATGAAAAATTATCCTGTTTCCCTGTGGATCTGGTACCGGAAGGCCGACAAATTGTCTGAAACGCAAGATTCTTCAGCTCGGAAAATTCCGTTGAATACTCCCACGAAACGTAATCTGCATATAGACGTGAAAAAGCTAAATTCAAGCTGTATGGAAAGTAACCACGCCCGCAAATGCACATTTATACATATGTAGGCAAAACCTGAATTACAAGACTGTTCGGTTACATGCCTCAATTGCATAACGGAATGTGTGTGTAACAATTCAACCGCAGCCAAAGGAATGTCGTAACAATTTGCGAAAAACACAGCTTGTTCCATACGTTTGTCAATACACATACCTGAGCTTTAAAAGTGGAAACAGTTTTTCATCGAGCGTTCAATTTTATTAAACTTACATGTGAAGGTGAATGCACATCCAGACGATACACGTGACGTTTAAAGGAGACGTTCGTAATTTCATTTAGATATCATTTACATATCGTAGTTCAAATGCAAGGCAGATTAATGATACTCCTTGCTGGATTACGTATAGAAACATATCATTACGTCAGGGTACAACGTTGTTTGTGTCTCATATCGATTAAGAAATTAAACGGGAAAGATGTTTGACGACTTTCACAGCCACGTAGCTGCAGGAAGTTTCAGAGCACAGACATTTCCCATTAAAGGGTATCAAGACACCTATTACCGGTATTTTACTAGCTGAAGCTGAAGACTGATGTACGAATCCCGCGAGTAAGCAAAATATGAACGGCTCACTGTGTATGAATGGAATTGTTTATCGGAGTGCAGCGGTATATTATAAGAATCTGGAGTATAGTAGACGGGAGGAGAAATTGATTGGATCGCAGTATAGGTATACGGTATGTTTGTAACCTTAGAGTCCTGTTATTGGCAGCTGTGTAAATTGCACTGTAGAAGTATTAATTGCCGATTCACGAAAAAAGCTATTACGTCTGCAATTCTGGAATGTTACCATGGAAAACTTTCACTTATTCATTACTCCTGACTGTTACTCTAAGCGGGAAAAGATACTGTGGTAGATCCTATAAAATTATCTATTTAAATGAATTAGAGCGTACTGTAAAATCTTAGGTAAATCATCTGCTATGCGGGATAACAGTTACGAATATAATTAATTTGTCAAACGTACAGTGCTCGCAATGAATGCTGCAGACATTCCATCTTGGGATCACGGTTGGCAAAAAACTCGGGAATTGTCGCCCTCATCCTGTAGTAAACACTCATGCAGCGAAGGGTGGCTTCCCTGTCGTAATAGCAGCTATGGGTGAACAGAGCCAATTGTTCGACAGGAACACCCGGGATGCCTCTGGCTTCCGTCCACTTTTGCAGATCATCCAAGACCTCATCGGTGAGTTCCGGGTACTTGGCACGAGAGTCTTGAATCGTATGTCCCAAATGCATCATGACGAAGCAGCTTGAAGAACTGTTAGTTTATGTTGGCTGTTTGACCTGACGATGAGCATTCACCTCACGCTACAACACAAGTGACGGGAGAAAAATGATACCTACGGTGATTGGAGAAAATTTTTTTTTATCCTTAATGATATAAAATGACAGCCACCAACTAACGTCGTATTATCATGTTATAATTTTAGACTCGCTTGCGTTTTGATCCTTATCTAGTATAATGGACTTCACAATTGTGGAAAGCAATGTACGCAAAACGCAGTACGATAAAACGGTTCGTGGTATCGCTCGAGCAGTTACGATCAGAGACTGACCACCGTACATGCATGCGGTTTCGACGTACGAGTATCGTAATCCAGCCTATATTCCCTGAGCAGGGTGGCAACTTCTTCTCTTCATTTAATTAAGCATTGTCTGCGCCTTTGATTTAATTCCACGCGTCACTTCTCATCCATTACTATGCGTAACTATTTCCATAATGTCCCGGTATTTATATGTCTCACGTGTTTTGCATGTGACCGTACAGCGTATATAACATACGAATTATTCCCAGTTGCTCAGTTTCGCGGACGTAGGTGAATTATTCCGAATTTAAAATGCAGTAGGCCGCGCAGTAATCGTAAACATCATTTATACGCTCGGAAACCGTATAAGTCTGTTTGAGCCGCAATGAAATTGTTCAAAACTAAATAAGTAGGATATTGTATAACAAGGAGGCAAACTCGGCGAACAAGTACACGAGGCCAGAAAAGACCGTTGCCTTCTTGTTGCAAGCGATTCTATATGTATAAACAAGAGTATGTTACACGTTTTTTCACAAAGCTCGAATTCGAAGTTCGGGTCGCGTGATGTCAGATTTGTTCGCGACAGCGCATGCACGCAGTACTGAAAAAACCACTTTCAACTCCTAGGATTTAAATGTGGTCTTTTCAGTACTCCGCGCAGGCGCATTCATAGACTCACTCAGCCATCTTAAAAACGGGTATTTTCTGTACGAAAAACACACGTGGAAAAACGCGTAAAACATGCTCGCGTTATATAAATATGTTTCTTTTTTTTTTACTTGGAGCACATGAAATTTGCACATTCCTTTGCCACATCATACGTCGTGCGTGAACGAGCTGTATATTTATATTTTCGAGTGCAGCCTAGCAGCGATTCGCGATGTCACGCTTTGACACAAACCTCAAAACTTGTAATTAGACGATCTACTGGATTTCATCGACTACATGATCGTGGTCGTCAGTTCAACAGACGTAACGAAGCTTCAGTTCAAAATACAGACAGAAGAATGAATGACCCGATTACGATTTACAATTACATAGTTCGTTTTCCATTCCGCTGTGTTTCCGTATTTTGATTTTTACCCCGTAATACTTACAATTACATATTCTTCGTTAGTTTGCCATATTTCCAAGATGTTAGTTCATGCCAACGATACGAACATCTTAATCCTTGAACCATATCTGTAGTTTCCAGTGTGGTAGCATGGTCCAGTTATCGCGGTTTATAGTGATTCTTCGTACCTTTTTCGTACAACGCAGGTACTAGAACTAGCATTCACGTATGAACTTGTTGCGGTGTTCCTCTTCATACGCACTATTAACATATTTTGCTGTAATACCGCAGTGTCAAATTATATACTTCAGCCTATGGAGGTAAACATCAACGCATTAGCTATGCCATTAATAAATTTAATTGTCAAATTAACTGCAGCAGTTCTGCATCCATTGCGTCACGTGTACTCATATTCTGATTCAAGCCACACTGCAGATTTTCGAACAAGATATTGGGTATTCATTTTTCATCCATCTCGCAATGGAGCAAGGCCCTCAAACTTAATCTGAGCGGTACCAAGCATCCCGAGATCGGATCGTCTATCGGCTACCAATTTATGCGCCATGTATAATCGAGAACTATGTTTGGACTAGCATAAGAAACATTCCATCACAGAATTCACGGAGAACGTTTTCTCGAATCAGTATAATACGTATAGTTCGTTCGATCGGTGAAAAATCCATTTATACTTGTACGACCACAATGTAAAAAAGTGTTCCGTTTGGCACGAAAATCTATACACATGTAAAGAAACGTACCGGATAATCATGATTCGTGATCTACGATTAAGCCCCCCGGTTGGTATCATAGTCGCGTGAATCACGCCTGGAGATCTACCTATACAGGGGTTTGTAAAACATAGAAACGGCAGGGCCTTCGGGTGTGAGCAATCGGGCATACCGAATACGGAAATTGCGTGCAGCAAAGACCTTATAGTAATCCCCGCTGCTGGGTAGGGGCGCAGTGGAAAGGCCGACGGTGGACGACGTTTCCGTTCGGTACCACACCGAGACGAGCCCGACGACCAATCGCGTACCGACGACGTACGTTCATTGATAAGCGCGTACTCCGGACGGTCGGGTGCGGGGTGTTCCTCGAATAGAACGTGACGTCACGTAGGCGGCCGGTAGCGCCGACGCCGAGGGCATATGCGCGAGCGTCGCCGGCCGTGATTTCGGGGTTTCGGGCGTCGAGCGGGGTGGTTTCAAAAAGGATTTCGGGGCAGCGCGGATCGCGGCCCTTGCTGCTCGCGGATCGTCAAGGTGACCTTGGGCCTGCGATAACCGTTATACGTGGAATTATCACTCGGGGGGGATATGCCAGAGGGTTGCAGATATCGGAGATTGTCGGCTATATTGATTGGTCTTTTGTGCGAAAGCAGCCACTACACCTCCTGTCTAGCTCTCTTTCTCTAGGAGCGGAGCGCGTCATCGATCCGCGAGTGACCCATATCCGTTGCCACTCCTCCCACCTCCCAGCTCCCACCTCCCGCCACCCCCAACCCACCCCGCTCGCCTTTTTTCCCCTTGTGCCTCTCGCAGCAGCCCTGCCTGCTGCCAACGAGCAGATCTTCGCGGGTTCGGGATGATAATCCAGTGAAACTCACTCCGCGACGAACTCCACCTGCAACAGCAGCCCTGGCCTGCCAAAATCCCTTCAATTCGGTCATCGTAAGTTTCAAACTTAAGTCTTTATTTCTTCATTATTATCATGACGGTATAAGGCACCGTATAAGGATCTTCGCTGATCCTCATTCGCCCTCTCATTATCATTTTTACATCCAGTGTCGTGTCGGTTTTGTTACGTGCCCCGATATTACCCTCGACGGCAGTCTTGTCATTCGAGAGAAAATGATGCTACGGACATTCGGCTATGGCTACATCGTCTATCGTGATGATGGTAATGGTCGTGCAGGAGGATTGTAGTGGTCGTGGTTGTAGCGGTTCAGTGGTTTGTGCGCGCCCGGTACGCGGTTGGTGATCAATAAGCAGTGTCGTATCAATTCTGGGTGCTGTTCGGCGTTATCTGATGATATCTGAACGGTTGTTGCCTTCAGCCATCTTCACCCGACACCCTGGTCCAAAGTGTATATCTTGTTACAATTTCTCTCTCGAAAGTTCAACTTGTCCGAATTTCTGTCCCACTTGATTGCGATATCTGCAGTTACGGAATTATCGGTCTCGCTTCTTCCGCGTAAAACGCGTTATTTTACCAGTATATCGAGGTGATTTCATAATAAATACGGAAATATTTCAAGTTTTACGAGAGAAGCTTGATAAGTCCCGTGAACGTTAAGCGTTCCAAAGTATGAAGACTCGTTATTGTCAGTTTCAACTTACGCTCAGTGATCAGGTACAAAGTGTAGTTCATCACGGTATTTCGTAAATTTGTAAGACATGCATCCGTGTGCATGAATGTGGCTCTGTATATTATTAACGGTAACAATATATAGTGCTGTTATTGCGAAATTGTTGCAAAAGATTGAAATAAAAAACAACAGTAGCAGGTAAAGGTTCAATAATCATGATGCAATGCTACAGCTGGTAGACAATTATAAGAATCATCGATCGTTGTGCCGATTTCGTCTCATTTCCATTATCGTTCCATAGTAAATTTTCATTGCGACCCCCGTTCCGGAATTCGGTAGTCATCTAGGCGCGGAGACGACGATAAAGGTGGTGCCGCTCGCTCGAGTTACGCCACTGTAGACGAGTGGGGGGTGGTTTTCTCCGTCGGTTTTCGTCGTCCTCCGACGCCCGCCGTCGCGGCGTTCCGTCAGTGACGGTGGCGGGTTCCAGCAAACGGTGGGCAGACCCTTGGTCACTCGAACTGTACGTTACACGTCCGAAAGATAGTCGGGATTTGGGTTGAACCCGATTTTTTTGTTCCTCGCTTTTCCTGCATACTTTTTATCGCCTGTACCTTCATCTTCCGTCAAACCCGTGGCTGAAGAATGATGACGAATAATACGAGACGACCTCAGAACGAAGGGTCACTTTTTTCTTGATAAACACCTCGACCCCTTTTTCTCTCTACCCTTTCATCAGAGTAGCCACTGTCTTGACCGCAATGTACAGTATACTATTTCTCCAACGAGATAGAGATTCTAGTGTCGAAAATTACATCCTCTGAATTGATTGTCGGGTTTAAGCAGTGATCAGATAACTGGATATGTTACAGTGCTGCGGCGTTGGAGGTGGAGGGGCATCGACGGGGCCCCAGCCGCCACAACTGCAGGGGACCAACACAAGAACCACCATCATGCAAGACCCCGTCCTTGAAACTATTCTCGAGGTGAGTAACTCAGGATGAACTGATTCGACTCGACGGGTGGTCCCGAGGGCTTATATTGTATCTTTCAATTTTCGAATTTTTAATCCGAGTTCACTGATTGGTCAAGCAATAATTCCGATTGGCTGAAAGACCGGTCAAATTTGAAAGTACGCAACAGAATAGACCTCTTATGGAATGTTACCCTTATACTTTAGTGTGTATCGAATTGCATGATAGCGAAACAAAAGTACGCCGCACCTTTAATTAATGCAATAAATTCAAGTAACTAATTTATCTGACTATGCAGAATTATTATTCATATGCTGGGTATAACGAACGGAATTTAAAAAAGTTTAAATCTACCGTACTTGCCCGGTATCAGCTTCTAATAACTTTACGTAAATATTATGCAAGAGTTGATAGTATAATATGTTATAATGCACTTTCACGACACTCCCGTAGGGTCGCGTTTCAAACCCGCTCACACCGCACACGGTATGTGTACCAATGTGTACGTATTGCCGGCCTGTTGAGCTGAGCGAAAAATACCGAGGAATGTTTGATATACGTTCAGTTGCCTAACGTAATTTTAATAACCTTTATGAGGCTACACGCTACCGTATTGGATTTTCAACACAACTTGATCCCATGTAGCTCCGCAGGCTCAAAGGGCCTTTTCTGGGCTGATTCCTTTCCAATTTCATGATGGCGTTGCGCGTTCTTACGGTGGCGGCGATTTTCTAGCGCATGTCTTACTTCACTGCTAAACCGTCGTTTCCGAATGTTGAGCTTTAGACAGCGTTGACGCTTCAATAATACGCAAATCTCCTTAATTCGATTTTCGCTTATCGTACATATACTCCTCCAGCTTTAGTTAGATATTCAGCTATCCTACTCGACATCGAATTTGACAGCTTAGCACAGCCGGCCACAGCAATGAAATCCACAGGCATGTCTATGCAACTATTTTTTGAACTACAATACAAGAGCCTCAAATAACTCTGCGAATAACCGTAATTCTACCATGAAGTTCGGATGAATATCCGAAATATAACCCAACACTCTCAGCAATTATATATATCTCTATCTTAAAATGAAATAATCTAACGTAGCAATTCGTTCGTTTCATTCTGTAGCAAATGCGAGAGGCCGAGGCCCGCAGAGCAGAATTGGAGAGGCAACATGCGGAGACGCAGGCGCAGTTACGTGACAAGTTAGCTGGCCGGTATCCAGGACCAGAGTCTGTTGAAGCACTGCAATCGAAGATTAGGGAACTCGAAAAGAAAACAGAACTCCAGATGGTTAGACACGAAGAACTGTCCCTAGAGCTGACCAGCTTGAGACGGGCACGTAGCAGAGGACCGGCTGCTAGCAACGTGACTTCAACAGTCCCTATGTCCACGTGGCCCCCTGCTGGTTCTGAAATTGATCGAATTATTGCCAAAATTGAACAGGACAACAGGTGATAGTCATGGTGTAATACAAATCTATGTGCTTCATTAAGCATTTCATTCAGCTTCATAACGCTACATACTTACCAGATTTCGCTAATAGAATCACCCACATAAACCAGGGAAATATATTGTATCATGTAAAATTAGATATGACACCTTATTACTAAAAGTAATCAATGTGTCCAGTGGTTCTTGTAATGTAAATATAAACTGATGTGGCTTAAACGACGCATCGAAAATTCAATTGCAATACACTGGTCGACCAAAAATATCCACTTTGTGTGATATAAATAGTCAGAATCCTAGTAACGTAATAAGTAGAGGGTGTTATTTGAAAATGCCTTAGAAACCTTGTACCACCTACATTCATTCCATCTAATTCTTTCTGTCTTTTAATTTCGATTACACACACTCAGCTTAAGTAAAACCAGTGCCAGTAGGATTCTGCACGAGTTGGATCATTCGAGGAGCAACGTGACAACTCAACAGCCTTCTGGTTCCCAAAGTATATTACGTTCAAGTTCAGAAAATCTTCCCAACTTGGGGCAACATCAGCACCCTCCACATCCGCATGCATTAAACCTTGGTCTACCGTCACAAACATCACACGTGAGTTGTCATTGATAAATAAGCTACGATTTTATTGCTCTATAGAATATATAGAATGACTCTTTCAACACTAGTTTCTAATACCTGCAGAGCTTTCTTTGTACGGTAACATTATTGTACTAACTTATCTGAAAAAATATTTGACAATATAGTAAGTTACTCATGCTGATATCTGTAATCAATAGTACGCTGGCTCTCCGATGCCATTAACGCCAATGATGCCTGGCTGTCCACCGTTAACACCAAATGGTCCACCGTACCACTACAGCGAGCCGATTCCACCTGCACCATCTCTTTCAACTAGCCAATCACAGCCTGCGTTTCAGCAGAAGCTACAACAATATCAGCAACAACAACAGCAACAGCAGCACGAACTATCAAGCTCGCACTCACAAGGCACCCTACCGTCTCAACAAAAACAACTACAAACACACACGCAGTTTTCCGGCAGTCAATATCAAGAAAGTTATCCACATACACAAACGTACCAACAACCAATACAGCAACAACAACATCCTGTTTCAACTTCGTACTTAACTTCTGCTACCGGAGGTCAGAATGTCATGCCTCATTATACGCAACCGAGTCAGACAAATCAAGGCTATCAACTCAACGGTAGTCAACAGGTAGGTTTTTCCAGCAACAATAATACGAACATTGGTCAAGAATTTTTCCAAGCATGTTTCTTTGCTTTTTATTACACGCGAATACCTGGCAAATAAAAAATTGAAAAACATAGTCATTATAAAATATTGTAATATACTAGCAAGTTAAGATTCATGGTAAAGAAGACCCAGGCAAAATGTACATGATGAACAGTGAAAATATGTAGATTTCATAAAAATGACTTACATCCTCTAATTTTATCATGTCAATGGATTATTTTTTATCTCATTAGCAGACAACATACCCAACGCTGTCCATGACTTCTCATCCCAATGGAACTTACAACTCTGTAACAACCAGTTATGCATCGCAACTGACTCATCACAACTATTCTGGTCCACATACAAGTATCCCCCAGACAACACTTTCTTCTCTTCCACCATATTCGACAACAACACCTGCCTATCACTCAACATTGGGTACCTTGACTAGCTCCTCACAAAATATGCTTCCTTTTTCAACTGGGCAGAGCACGTTTTCGACTGCTGGTTCTAACTACTCTACAGTTGGAACAAATGCATACGGCACGTCAGGAGTGAACACAGGTATAAATGATGTACCACTGATTAAAAAAATTCTCCTACCAATTTTTCACACAGCATACAACTTATTTGTATCATACAAGTTCATAACTTGTTTTTATTACAAATTAGGTCCTACTTCAAGTGGCTTGTTACAAGCTATAGGAGATCCCCTCCAAGCTATGCAACAGTTGTCAGCGCAGTCACAAGCTAGCCAACTCCAACAACAAGCTATTATACATCAAATTCAACAGAGCTTGCGAGCCAGCTCGCCAACCGCCACTGGATCAACTGGTCACCACTTTTTGGGACCGAGACAAATGCCAAAAATCCCAACAGGCATTTTATCCAATCCAATGGATCGTCTGACTAATGACAATATGGTGTCTGAAGGACAAGTGGACATGTTAGATATTCCTGGAAAAGGCAGGTGTTATGTTTACATCGCACGGTTCAGCTACGAACCTTTCCAGCATTCGCCTAATGAAAACCCTGAAGCTGAGTTGCCTGTACAAGGCGGAGATTATCTTTTGGTATGGGGACAGCCTGACGACGATGGTTTTCTTGATGCAGAGACGCTAGATGGTCGACGAGGCCTCGTACCAGCAAATTTCGTTCAAAAATTGGTAGGAGATGATCTCTTAGAATTTCATCAAGCTGTTCTGGGACTCAGAGATGTTGATGATGCCGCTTCCACTAATATACCGCAAGTCAGTATAACATTAATGATATACGTTTTCTTGACTTACAACTAGTTCTCCGCTGTGATTATACTGACTGCACCTTAATTTTTAGTTCGAATCTATACCTGGTAACGTTAATGACTTTTACTCCAGTTATGAAACAAAAAAATCAGTAAGCAGTTGCATCATTAGTCGTATATTTCCATGTCGTAGAGAATATGTTTTTACCGACACTTATATGCCACTTTTTCATTAATAACAGTGGTGAAAAACAAAGTTACAGTTTCAGTCAGCTCGTGTTCACAGTTCGTATTATTATACAAAGTCCGATTGCTCTGATACTTCATTTTAATCATGAATGGGATCACAGTGTTACCTGCAGGACATTGACTTGGAGTTAGCAGCACTAGAAGAGGGCAACCGTAACCGTCAAGCAGAATTATCTGCCTATGCAGAGCTGGACAATATTGCTGATGAAGATGAACAAGAGCCACCAGGTTAATATCTTGATATTGCATGTTTTTTTCAAACGGTATTAGTTAAGTGTTTACTTGCTATATGGTTTTATAATAATGAAACGTAGATTGGAACTTCGAATGTGAGATCTTTTCCAGTGTTTTATATTTTCTGTATAGTTATGAGCTGATAATTTCTCTATCATTTATATCGATGCGAATGTGATATATATCGTTGTATATTATTTGTTTCTTGTGCGAATCGATGATCGTGATGTCCAACTATTTTGAAGAATATGAAATCTAGTAATCAATCTGCTTCGAATGTAATACGCTATTGAATTTTACTCAGTCGTAGATTACTCTGATCAGTTTGGGTAGCTTTAGGTATATCACGGGAGTGAGAATTTTGAAATTATTTTTGGGATTGTATCGATAATATTTTTATACTAACCAAGTGATCTAGTCTACTGCGGTAAAAGCGAAGTAAAAGTGAAGACTTGATTTACTCTTAGTTGCCATTTTTTCTTTCTTTTTTTTTCTTTCTTTCTTTCTTCCTTTTTTTGTATTTATTTATTTTTTTTTCCTTCTACTTTTCCAAGAAATATGGCAGTATCAAAACTGAAGTAAAATAGAGTGTGCATGTTGCACGCTGTATAGATTGCTTTTATTTCTTTTACAATATTTATTTGTCTGATCATTCAATTCAGATAAGTATAACAGTACATAGGTATAGTATATACATACATGTACGATGAAGTTGTTATGTATCATTTTAAATGAACAGACAATATAAATATTCATAGGGTATTTTATTATTCAGAATGGTGTTCACTTTTATTTTGTCTACAATCTTTGCTGTAACTCCGAGCCATAGGCCAAGTAAAAAATTTATTTTATTAGCTGCTTGCGGTGAAGCAACACAATGAACAGTGCTGGTATTGTAGCATAGACATAAATAAGGACTGTGGGAAATATTTATTCAACAGTTATTATGACAAGTTATTTGATGACACTCTCTGTTGAGCAGCATCGCAAAAATAGCTACTTTTGATTATCTGAATGGAACGAACAGTGTTTGGCTGTTGATTGTATAAAATACAATATTGAATGGGGTTAGGCTCGCCGAGAGAGAGAGTACCTACAGCTAGGGTTGTCTTGTGTTTTTCCTCCTGAAGAAGTCTACCTGTTTTCGGACCTAGTACCGGCGCCACAACACCTCACCCTTGAACGTCAGCTGAACAAGAGTGTGCTGATTGGTTGGACTGCGCCGCAAGAGAATTCTCATCACCTCGAGTCATACCATGTCTACGTAGATGGAGTCCTTAAGGTCACTGTCAAAGCTACTGAGAGAACTAGAGCATTGGTCGAAGGAGTTGATTCCACAAGGGTCAGTTTTTTCTTTGTTTTCACATTGTAAAAAGTAGTCATAAATGTGACAAATTATCCTGTTGGGCAGTTTTTTTTTAGAAATTTGATATCCTTTCTATCCTTGTTATCCCTAATATTTGTTAGTAGTTTGAAATATCGAAGGTTAAAAATATTTGTTGAACCTGAGAGTTGACAGTATTTTTTATAGAATTCTTACGTCTAGCGCTCATCAATGTACATTCCTTTAATAATTTTTTTTTTAATTCACAAATTTTGCTGGATAAGAACAGAAGCGACATTTTCATCAACATAAACGGTTTCATAGTGTAAATATCCATTCTCAAAGAATTTTTAAATATGAATTTTGGATTTGTAGTACCTTCGAATTAATAATAAAATCATATTCTAATCATACAGCCACACAGGATAAGTGTTCGATCTGTAACACACTCTCGGCGGACGTCGCGGGATGCTGCATGTACTATGGTGATTGGTAAAGACGTTGCTATGGGACCGACTGCAGTTAAGGCGTCAAACGTTACTGCAACTAGTGCCGTCATTTCATGGTTACCAAGCAACAGTAATCATCAGCATGTCGTTTGCGTCAATAATGTTGAAGTTAGAACTGTGAAACCTGGAGTCTACCGTCACACAATAACTGGCCTAGCTCCATCCACAATATACAGAGTAACTGTTAAGGCAAAGAACTTGAGGGCTACACACTTTGAAGACCAGAATACACAGTCAGCTAATGCATTGGCCTGTCACGTCCACTTCAAGACTCTGCCTAAGGGACTGCCTGATCCTCCGGTCGATATACAGGTGATAATTGTGAACTACAATATACAATTTCCGTAACTGACTCAAGAAAAACGTTAATTGATGGAAAACTGTTCTTGCGCTATTAGTTTTTTATTGTGTTTTTTTAAAGGTGGAGGCAGGACCGCAGGACGGCACTTTGCTAGTGACCTGGCAGCCTGTTGCCCTAAACGGTTCGGCCGTCACCGGTTATGCGGTTTACGCGGATGGTAAAAAAGTTACAGACGTTGACAGTCCAACTGGAGATCACGCTTTGATTGACATACACAAATTGATGGGTCTCAACCCTAAACATGTAACAGTGAGAACAAAAAGTAGAGAAAGTCAGTCTGGAGACAGTTGTGCAACTGCGATTCCGTGTAGCGTTCTCAGAGGAGGCCCCCATTTGCATGGCCCTCACGGGCCTGACCTCAACCAGCAACAAATAGCCAACCAAGAAGACCCTAACCGTAGAGTTACAAATATGAATCAACGTTATCCGAGTGCACCTGTACCTCCACATATGAGGAGGCACGGCACAACCAGGGTGGATTCACATGGTCAAGTAGTTATCGAGACTGACGAAAATCTCTCGGATAAAGAAATATATCCTGGGCAGAGTATACCGCAGATAGGTAAGATTTCCTAATTCATTTCAAGATTTCAAAGCATCAAATTATTTTCAACTACTTCATGCATATTGAAAGTTATAACTTAATTTTCTCATATGAATGTGAGCAATTATCATTAAAAGAAATCGATGTACAAAAACCCCATCTATCTTATCGTATCTATTCCTATTCTCATAAATTTTCTACATATAATCTTTACTGACCAATAGAGACTTATAAACGTTTTTCAACTATCATTGATTATCAGGTGTTCCAGAAATCACAAAAGATTCAGCTAGTGAAGCAAATTATAGCGAGGAAGAAGATCCGTCTCGAAGAGGAAGAAATATGCCTCCACATCACGGCCATCACAGATACAATAATCCAGGGATTCCTGCTGGACCAACTCACAGAGGGGGTAGACCTACCGGAGGCCCTAGACCTCAGGATCCATACTACGATCAATCAGGTACATTTTTATTCAGAATCTCTGCTTCGATTCAGAACCTTTCTTACCACTTCATTTGTTTATGCAAACTGTAACACAGTTTTCATATACCATTCGATTCTAACTACAGACTTTCACGGTTAGCAGGTAACCAAAGGGGAAGGGGTCCAGTGTATCGAAGTGGACGAGGAGCAAGTCAGGCTCAAGGTGGAGGTGCTGGTGGACCACATCACGCGCCTACTGGGGCTCAGCAAATTAACAAACGGACCAGGTGGTTTGTAGCTCTATTTGACTATGATCCTACTACAATGTCGCCAAACCCTGATGCCTGCGAAGAAGAGTTACCTTTCAGCGAGGGTGAAACAATCAAGGTTTTTGCAAATTAAATATTTAAGTATCGTCAGTGTTCACTTTTTAAATGACATTTGTAACATGGAACGAGAATCATTTACACACATTGTCCGAGCGCAAAGAACTTAGGTCATGTTCAAACTGAATCAATTTACCTTTTTTTTGAAGGTTTATGGGGAAAAAGATGGTGATGGATTTTATTGGGGTGAGTGTAGAGGCCGAAGAGGTTATGTACCCCACAATATGGTCGAAGAATTGAAGGATCAAGGTCCAAATTCAGGCGTTGCTGTTCGGCGAACTGGCCAAGGTTGTGGTCAGGGAGACAGGTGGGGTGATATATACGCCAATATGCCTGTAAAGAAGATGATCGCCCTTTATGACTATGACCCTCAAGAACTTTCGCCAAATGTTGACGCTGAGGTAAATTTTTGTCCGCAATCAATATCTATAGTTTGAGTTTGTTAATGAAACAAAATGTTTATAATCATTTTTTAAACATTAGCAAGTGGAACTGAGCTTTCAAACTGGCAATGAGATCTATGTCTATGGGGAAATGGATGATGATGGATTCTATATGGGCGAACTGGATGGAGTACGTGGACTAGTTCCCAGTAACTTCCTCACAGAAGCACCTGGTCAAGCACAAACCCAAGGCCAAGGCCAGGGTCAACAGCCTCCTGGCAGTAGAAGAGCTCCCGGGCAAGGTCAAGGTCCAGGTGCACGAGGTCCGCCACCTCCTCCTAGGGAACCTCCTCCACCTGGCCATCGTCGCCCAAAAGGTAAGATTGACAGTCACTTTCCTTCATTTCTATTTTCAACAATTATGGACACTATTGTGTATAACTATCTCCGTTTAGGCCAACTGTATATCCTTATGTCCCATTCATTTCTAAATATTGAAGGGGTTTCGGGTTACAATCATACTCACAGAATAATTACTAAATCATTGTTTTCAACCGACAATGCTACTTGCACTTTGCATATTACTGTGCATAGTAATAGTTTATTTTAATTCTATTGGGTAACCTGAATTAACAGTATCGTTTCTTAATAACATCACAATTTCCTGCTAATATGGATATTTTGATGAACAAGAAAAAAACGTTCAACAAAACATCATTTAACTCGTAGTATGGAAAGTATAAGTGATGATGATTTTCTTGCTATTAACAATGCATCAATACAAAGCTTACAAAAAAGCGTAAACGGAGTATAGGAACAGCAAGCAACACAAGACACGAGACTTGATGTGCCAGACGACAGGCAGGAGGGTTACGAGAAAACATACGGTCAGCGTGTACCAATATATTAATTATTGTCCAATTGATATTAAACTATACTATTAAAATATGGCCAAATAACACAACCATAAATTCTTTGCTAAGAATATTTGTAACTGGTTAAGCCAAATAAGAAATCAAAGTGTTGAGATCATCATAGATAGTTAATTATAATGGCATTTGGATATTTTATTCCTCTAGAGAGCCAATTATGAATATTTCAAATACATACACCTTAGACTAATTAACTAACTGCTAATTGATGTTGGGTGATGTACCGATGTCGTAGAAATCTATACTATTGCTTGCCCTACAATCTACGTGCTCAGTATGTGTCGAAGGTACATACTTGTTATACACGTGTACACAGAAATTGCAGTGTCTAATTTGCACACGACTATAAATACACTGTAAATGAACTGATGAGACTTCATTTGAGACATATTAAAAAGCTGGGGGTACCCAAAGTTGAAGAATAATTGGATACAAGTTATTTGATATTAGATTTCATTCTTGCTAAAGATTGAGTATTCACATCAAGTAGTTATTGCATAAGATTATCTTTATTTTATGCAGAATATAACCGGAACGTAATAAAATTCAATCACGAGAGAAAATAACGTTTAAAAATAAGTAGAATTTTTAAAAAAGAAGATCAAGGCGCAGTTCACAAAAATATGTGGTATTTTAGTGATACAAGGATTGTATCCCAATATCAAGAATACAATCACATGATGGCAGGTTATATTTTGATCACAAAGGCTTTAAAATGAATAATAAAATAATTACAAAAGATGCCATAGTATTTCAAAATCGTTTAAATTAAGAAGAGATGTATTAATTAAATGTGTTATATTCGAATGTAAACGAATAATACCCCATCTATCCATAATCCAGTCAGTATAATACATACTTGATGAAATACCTCGAGTACTGCTAGACACGTACTGATATACAAACACATGACAAATGCAAAAACACCATGCTGCTTTCAATGTGTTCTCTTATATACTATGTATTTTCTCTCCGGGCTCTATTCAGCTCTATCACTTCTCTATATCTGTCCTACTATCTTTGTCTATACATACACGTATATATTTATATATTAACTGACACAGATATATACATATATATATATATATATATATATATATATATATATATATATATTAATATATTATATATGTGATATACATGTATGTATGTATATTAATATAGATAAATTATATTTATTTATTGACTGATTATTACGATCATGTCGTATTAACATGATCTGTCTGTGTGCCTGGACTGGTCAGTGGTCGTCGTGTCACATGATTGTCGTTCGTGTCGTGTTGTCATGCTGGTGCCTTATCATATCATTTAGTTATTAGCATTACTCTCTTCTGACTTTGACACTTGATTTTTTTTATCCAAATTCATGATAAATATCACATTTTTATTCAACTACTAGCAAAGCGTTGGTCAACATTCTCCTATATATTCATCTACTAATTACCTAGGGGACATCATCCTAATTCAATTAGTTCTGTAACATATTCATAATAGCTCGGAAGTTTTTGATAAACTACCATTATTTGAATTTTATCACACGTTGTATATAAATTTTCGAAGGCATTTCTTTAGCTGTCAAAATTAACAAATCAAATGTATACGTAAATTTCTTGCAGTTGTCAAATTATGTATTAGAGTACTCAAATTTTATGTACTGCAGAGTATGAATGCTCAAGGCATAGATATTCCTTACAAAGCTTGCTTTCAATGAAATGTGCAATATAATTATATTATTCAAGTTATCCAATATTAGCAACAGTGCATTGTTTTTTAAATACCATAATGTAATATTTATCATCAATGATGCCTTCTCACTTGTGATGAATTGATGATTTTTCCAAGTTGCAATTATTTCCTTAAGAAATGATATATTGAAATATTGGATCGAGATATAATGTTTTCTAAGTATCTCCAAGATTGGAAGCGATCTGTTGTAACACCTTATTCTTGGGAATAGTTTTGTTTTAGATTATTCTTTTTACTTCTGTTGAAGTATCTTTGGTCATAATCCTATACAAAAATATCACAAATTAAATTCACTTTATAACTCACTCAAATCCATATACATGTATGTATGAGCTCTTCAATGACTGCTTTTTGCAAACGTTCTCATAGACTTCATAAATAGTTTAATAACACAGTCCAATTCGCATTGCATTCATAAATAGTTTTTTAATTGAGTCTAACCTGCAACTTTTCTCGAAACTTTTACAATTTACAAAAAGTTGTCATAGGGTACTTTTGATAATCCCAGATTTTTAATCATTCATAAGACTTTCATGGCGTTCATGTTGTGACTGATGGTTGAAACAATATCTCTGAAAGTTCATGTTAATAAGACATTTCATATAATCAATTAGTAAAATATATAAATAACTTTCATAGTTGTGAATTCTATGAAAATCGTGAATGGTATGGTATAGTCACTTTGAAATTTGCGCCACAAATGACAACACGACTCTGTTCTCTTCTCTGTTGCTAGATGCGTCTGCCTGCATTGTGCCTGTGTCTGTCCCTGTCTGTCACTTAGACTCTAGACAACAACAACAACAACAACTACCACCACTAATGAACAACCAACACCAACAAAACAATCCACCACCGCATCTAGCCTATCAACAAGCGAACAACCACAGCTACACGACTGTAACCACGTCTAATCAGCACGGACCTAATCACCCACCCCCTGGGGGTGTCATGGGCTCCCATAACCCCCATCAGGTGGGCCAAGGGTCTGTCCCACCCCACCTTCAGCAGCAGGTGAGTGCACGCTATCCTAAACAAAAGACAAAATCCAAGTATTGTTAGAAGGGGACCAAATCATAGGAATAACATGAGACTGTAATTGCTTTATAATGGCGGCACATCAGTCTTATTATGGTTACTTTTCTCAAAGGAAATCTGTTTTGTTTCAAAGTAATTATTGTGACAATTTTACAAGTAATTAAAATCCTGATGTGTTTGGTTGGGCGACAGAAAAATATGTATGTGAATCTGGTCAGCATTTAAATTTTTGATAATGTTGACCGATGTCATTGAATATCAATTTCAAAACCTTCAGCGTTGTAATGCTTGCACCAATATCTATCAAGCTTTGGACTTTGTCACGTTGAATTTTCAATCTTTTGCAATGGTCTTATAGAAATCCTCCGATCGCATGTTAATTCTGAATATCCCTTGCACAGGTTAGTTAAAACGGTGACGAAGAGTCAATTGTGATTCATTGTGAATGTTTTTCTTATATAAAATAAGAAGTTCCAATGGGGTGCACAAGTGATGACAGAATATACAATTTTCTAGTCAAGCATGTATAAATCAAGAATGAGAGAAATAAAAGGATATTCAATTATGTACAAAGCTGAAAACCATAAATTGATGATGTGTATGAACTGGTTTTGTCACACTAGACAGCATAGCATGTTGCATCCAATGTTTTTCACACAGCTCTACAGCCTTGTAAGATTTGGTTTCAAGTACTTCCCAATATAATACTTTAGATTAACCTTATTTGAAGAATTAGTTAGTTTTGATAAAATTTTCCATACAATCCAATGGCCACAGCTTTAATATATTTAGAAAAATCCATTGAACAAAGTATTGTACAACTTCTGAAATGTATTACTGTAATATATTGCAATACCTTTGTTCTGTATCAGGCCTTGCATTTTTACCTGTGTTGTAGTTATGGAATATCTAGTAATTAATTTAAATGTTTCTGCAACCCTGCTATTGGCTTGTTTCTCAGTCTCTGTATGCACACTACTGATATTTCTGAAAATACAAATACTTTTTACCTAGCAGCTATTTGAATGTCTTTCAAGGACATGGTGCTAAATGATGTACGTGAAAGAATGAACTACTTCGATTATTTCATGTACCTGCCAGAGTTTGTTCGTATTTTAGAATGCAAAAATTGGCCATTTTACCAGTGAAGGACAGTAGAGAAATATTCTTTGCATAAAATTTTTGGACACACAAATTGTGACGTTGAAGTTGTTATTTTAGATGCAAGTAGCGTATTCAAATTGTGAAGTATGAAAAAAGAAATGTTGTGTATATAAATTGTGCGTATTTGAGCGATGTTGAAAAACAATACTCGGTTTATTTTCAGGGGAGGGGGAGAGGCGTGGGCAATCGAGTCGTTGGTAGTAATGCAGCGGGGGTTCTTCAAGGTCCACCACCGCACTTGCAGCAAAATGAATATCCGACACAGCAGCAACAGCAGCAGCAACACCAACAACAGCAACAGCAACAACAAGGACCTAGTCAACAGTATTCCCAACAAAATCCTCAAAACCAAAACTACAGTCAACCAAATCAAGGCTATCAACAAAACCAAGGCTACAGCCAACAGAACCAAAACTTCAATCCACAGAATCAACAATTTCCACAGCCAAACCAAGGATACCAACAAAATCAGGGATACGGGCAAATGAACCAACAGTATTCGCAACAAAACCAGAGCTCGTCCATCTCAGGACCTCAAGGCACTAGTAAACCTATGCGAGGTATACCAACCGTTATACCTACTGCCCAAAGTAAGACTCAGGCTGATGGTCAAGCTCAACAACCAGCCCCAGCTGCTGGACCAAATCTAATGCAAAAATTCACAGAAATGGCAGGGGCTAGTGCAGGTGGAGATATATTGTCGAAAGGCAAGGAACTTATCTTCATGAAGTTCGGGTTGGGGAAGTGAAGTCTATCAGTTTTTATTAGATTTATTTATTCCAATTTCTACATTATGCTGACTGTGTCATTTGGCTCAGACCGCTATGTATTCTGAACTCTCACTTGAAGAAATTGTAAAATAGGGTTCTTTGATGAAATTGATAGATTTGTCCTTAAAAGCTAGTTATTGAATAAACACTGTACCACCATTAGCAACTACAAATCTGTAAATTATATCAATTGTCTGAGTGATTAGACAATTGTATTTTCAATGTCACGTCGTGTTATAAAAAACCCTTCGTAGCTGGAAAAAACTGTTAGGAACTTGAAACTTAAGAGTTTCTTGCCGGTATTTTTCTACTACCGGTATTTTGGTTATTTTTTTTTTTTTAATTCCAAAGGGAATAGTGTAGTAATAATTTTCGCACATTGAAGTCAAATCAATCCCTTGCCTCGTAAACTAATGTTTTTGAACAGTACCAGTTGGCATCGCAGTAACGGGTAGTAGGTTTTGTGGCAGGTGTATGTTACGTATATTTAATCAGCACTTGCATTTCCTGGTTGATGAGAGGAAATAAGGGTCCATAAGTTTTAGTACAAGCATATTTTTTTTTGGTCAATGTCTAGTGTTCCAGGTACCATAGCATACGAAGATGCAGTTTACATTACACAAACACATACACGCGCGCACGCACGCGCCCACACACACACACACACACACACCACATTGTCCTAGTATATTATTGTGTGGTACTTTTTCTTAACTGCCAGATGCTTGTCACAAAATACCTTTTGATTTTGAAAGTTTCATAATAATTTTATTTTACTAAAAGCAATACAACTTTATAGTATTTTGATATGAGTACTCAGGTAAATGTAATTCGTGATTTGACTCAACAAAATCAATAACTCGTGTTACGCAACTCCTAGTTATCACTGATACCTAACTAATTAAATTTTTGTGACACGTGTATGCCAGTACTCATCTTCAACTGCTGTGATTCTCTGATAAATACCTCAGTTTCAATCAAATGAACCAATTAAGCAGACACGAGAGCAAAGTCATTTAACATACGTTATAGAAGAGTGCATTAATTCGGTTTAGTTATATATATATGATATATGAATTCAATTGAAACAACATATGGTAATGGGAAGTAGCCTCGTGTTACCTTTTTCATGATGGACTAGGAGTGAGCGTAGGGATTTATTTAGCATTGTTCGCAGAGCGATAAATTGAAGTGATAAAAACGAAATTGATTGAAATTAGCAAATGGCCGGCGCTTACGTAGTTCGGGGTAGGGTAGATATAGACGATTGGACGAACGCATTGTCCAAAGTCGCGCGTGGGTGGGCGTGCCTTGAGATGCCTCACTCTGACACAAACAATAATCATATCTATAAATAATAAAATTAATAATTAATTTATTAAGTAATTATAAATAAAAACAGTGCGACTGCAGAAAAATGGTCCTAGCTCTTTGAAAATCTTGAATCTTGTTAAATAAATTCTAAAGATTCTAAATACCATTTCAAAGACATAAAAATCTTGTCGGTATGCAATTTGTATACAAATTTATAGATTGTGCTCCAAACGTGACATTTCATTGTCGGGCATTACGAGTATTCATTTATTATTCTAACTAAGTCACATTAGCTAAAAAATATCTTGGCATGAGATCCTCGAGTGTATGCCGATCTATGCTTTGATGTTTTATAGCTATTGTGATGCAATTTATTTATAAAGATGCTAAATTTTCTGACTAGAAACCTTTTCATGTCCCACTGATAACAGAATTAGCTTGCTGTGGCATTCAGCTGTTCTGTGGATAGGAGACATTTTTCCATCCACAATTTGCCAGCTATTAATTAAATCAATTAATGATCAATACCAAAAAAAATGCATACCAATTATATTATAATTGTAATGAATTAAATAATATTATTATTACTGATTAATGAATAATAATATTAATAAAATAATGGAAACGATTACACGTGCATATACATAATAATATATTATATTTAACTATCGCAAATTGTTGTTACATCGCTACTTGAGTGTATTTTGTACAAAGTATCCGATTTTTATTTTATTTTTTTGCCAAAAAAAAAGTAAATGAATCATAAGATGACGAGAATGAAGTTAACTTGTAATGTAATATGATAATGTTATTAATTATATCTAAAAACGATCATTGTATTACCAAATATTGACGGTTTTAGATCCGTGGATTGATCTGTATGCACGTGACACTATGCTCGAAAGAATTCATCTTGTCAAATTGGAGTAGTGACATAATGTGAGCATATATCTGCGTCGTTCTAAATTTTAAAATCTATCTTCGCCCTTTATTATTATGAGATCGTTTAGACTTCGTGATGAATGTTCATCCTGGAAAACATCATATACTTTCTCCAACTAAATCCTACACAGTTGGTCAAGGTAGTGTTAATTGACGGCAAAAAAATCATTTTGCCACTACTCTAAGAAAAGATTAAGCCAATGACTTCTCCAGTGGTCTGGTCTTGACGTTGACATAAAAAATGTGTTTTTAGTGTGAATACATAGGTAGAATTTTTTTTCCACTATTAAGTAACTTCATCCAAGCAAAGACCAGTTTATAATGAGCAACATGCTACCAAATTATTAGCGTTTGTGGTGATCATACTGATTCTACCATGGTTAGGTATTCGTTCACAAAGTATTATTCAAGAGCCAAATCCAGTTGAATCAGATAATCGGGAGTGAATAATATATTTCGTTTATTTTCAGTGGGATCTAATTTAATTACCTTTTAGTACTGCAAATCATGTATTCACAACACCTTGTATTAAAGTACTTTCAAAAGTGTTGATTTTGAAAACATGTTTTTAAACTTTCACAGCTCAAGTGATCACTTTGAGTACAAATTGTGATAACCCGATTTCTAATTTATACTAAATCTAGCAGCGATATTCATTGGCTCGTGTATTCTACGGTATCTAATGGAAACGTGTTGTTGCAGACTGTTGTTTTGTTGACTCCCCGTAAAAATTTTGATTCAAAGAAACGTGTGCTTCATTTAATGATAGAAATAAATTATCTATCAAAATTAAATGCAACGTCCAATAATTTTTACGTTTGTGTCGACAGAATTATGATTCATATCATAGATTTCTTCTAAAAATACAATCTACGAAACTTAGACTCTCTGTAGGATTCGAATACGTAATATTAGTTACCATTCTCTAGTATTAACACTAAAAACCATAGAAAGCTATAGCATTATTCAACAATAACGAGGATGCCAATGCCAGCTATGTTTGATATTTGACCTTGCGCTTAGTTTTCTATGGATCAACAAATGAGAATCGAATCCTTGTTAGCCAAATAAGAAATGAAAAGAAAAAAATTGATAACAAGAATACAATGTTATTATAAACAACAACTTAATAAAAGAAAGTTGTTTGTTGTTACTTGCGTGACACCTCGTATATCATGCTTTATACGTTTATGTTAATGATCTGAGAAACAAATTTTATGACAGTTTCTATGATGTTTCCATCACTTATTGCATTTTTCATCTAAAAAGATATAAAATTGTTGAAACTGAAAATATTGTAATATGTTATGGGATAAAAGTGTCTTGATGCAGTGCAATTAATCAATTGTATCTACGTTTTGAAAATTGTGTCATCTCAATAAGGGTTTATAATTACTGTTCTACACATTTACGAGAAATGTGGGATTTAATCAGACAGTAAAAATAACGCTCCATCAAACTATAAGTCTTTGGCAGAAGCGTAGACAGTGCACAAAACAATGAGCATAGCTACAATCGCCTCATCTGAAATGGAAGTGAATACATTTCAATTTGAAAATTTCATGCAACAATCTGTTGCAATTCGATCACTATAATAAAAGTTGATTGATTGCATTATACCCAACATGCGTCCCTATCTTACTTAGTCCTCTAGAAATTTGATCGCCACATTTCTTCGGCCCTGTTTTATTATAAATTCATGAACAAGAGTTACTTCTAATAGCACAATCTGAAACTATGTAGTTAATTTCATTTGACGTTTAAATAACAATGGCAAAGGACAATATAATAAGATTTTCCTTTATTTGCAATCTTTGCTATGATTGATCTAGAATGTATATTATTAAGTGAGAGTTGAGTTACAAAGAAAAACTGAAAATACGATCAAACAATAATAAAATAAGTTACTATATGTCGTCAAGTTTATCATCCTGAGTTCATCCCAGCCCTGTAGGTGTTTTATACTAAGATTTATAAATCAATTTTTTTTTTCAAACTTATGTTGGATGATGAAATTTTGTTTTCCAACTATTTCTTCGGGTTTTATCATATAGTTATTACTTAGTTTGTTTCAACTGACCAAACTTATCTTGCAAATAGAATTTATGAAATTATACTGGCTAGCTTATTGTCAAGTATAAGTATAAGATTTTGGAAGATTGCAAGAAATTATTTTCGCACTGTTAATGTTTGTGTTCTGATGGGACCAAATCATTTATTATTGTTCAAGAGATACATATAATTTCCTTGATGAATCAGTACACAAATTGTTCTCATGCTAATACAGTATTATGCGTCTTACAGTATATCAATGTTTATTATTTATAATTTTTTGATAATAATTATTTCAATCTCATTCTAGATATCATCTTCCCACACAGTTTCCGTGAGAATTGCAATGTTGTCCAGCCCTCGCATTGGAGCATATTCTAACGTCCACATAATATTGGTAAACACCACTGAAATTTATTAATAAAAAAAAAAACTTCATTATTCAGATATACAAATCTTAAATATTATCGGTAATATAGACGTATTACGAATAGAGTAACAAGAGATTGATATTTGTGATCAAACCCGGTCTATTCTTTGTGAGGAATATAGATATTTAATCAAAATAGAAGTATACATTTAAAATGTGCGTCCATACATAAGAATACAAGTAATACTCACACATCTCACCCTGGTGAAGATCAGCAACTAATTCTGGGCATGAACTGTTGCATGGATTGATTGGGGTTAATCTAAGCTGCGTAGCCCCTCTCAATTGAGCTAGGGCTATCAGACCAGAATCCAACTCGACCTTTTTGTAGCTAGGACTATTATAGTCCGAGGACATGAGGACCCAGTTAAAGTGTGCGGGAGATACTGTACTTGATAGAAAATATGGTCGCTGATAATACTTTCGAAGGACTTTAACTGCATTAATGTCGCAATTTTGCCAATGGACAAACCATTTGGCCACTTCTGGAGAATGGACTCTGCGCAAAAAAGCTGCTAGGTCAGATGAACCTGTTCGAAGATTTGAGGTCAATGCGCAGGGGACTGTTTCCATTAGACGTTCATTTTCCAAATAAAGCTGTAATACAAAGCCATTTGCTCATTATTGATGAGCCTGATGCAATAGTGCATATAGTGTTTCGTGATAACTGAAAAAAATACACTTCTGTTCTTTTGAGGACATAAATTGTGAACCACACATCTTTTCCTTTTTCTCTCATATGATGTGTCCGTATATTACATTAGATGCCTAATTGGATTACTTCATTAATGCAACTCGTGGAAATTTTGAGTTTCAGCACTGTGCTCTGATTGCAGTCAACTTTTCAATTACTCTAATAATGCATTCGACGTCTGTACAATCATTTTCCATTGGTACCTTGACAAAAGATTGAAAAACTCCAATACAAATATTTTTCTCCAGTACATATAAGGGCACTAAACACTTATAGAATTTGTTTCAAAGTAATGCCAAAACAGGTTTTCATTGCCTTGTGATGTTATGTTTGAGACCCTTTGAATAATGGTTGGTGAGTGTTGTCAGTAGCTACTCACCATATTCAAAATAATTCATCACAACAACCCATTTCAGGTAGAGTCAACAAACGCATCTGGTACACCTCATACTCAATTGTCTGATGTCTCAGGAAGAGTAAGATTGTATACTTACATGAGTAATGTTATCGAACCAGAAATAATCAGTGTTCATAACTGGCCAAGAATTCATAGCATCTGTTATAATAGCAGGAGCATCTCGACTTAAATAATTATCAACCAATTGACGATATCGGACGTCAGATAAGCGATCGATAGTCTCTAAAGCCTCGCAAGTCTGGAATAAAAGACGAAAAGTACGTTAATAAGAAAGAACTCGAGTATTCAGGCAATAGGAAGATGCAGAATCAGACACAAAAAATGGTGAAAATAGAAACCGATATTTATCTTTTTCATCGTTCATTTCAATCTATTTCTTTACCACACAATCTTCTTCAGTGATGGTATAGTCGTTGTAAAAAGGATTGTTGATCATACAATTCTCATAATACAGTGGCTGCCAATTCCAAATTGGCAGGATTTTTATGAGCAGTAGGCGACCTATGGCCGAAAAGTGAGTTCCAACAAAATCCAGTTGAGCTGCAAGACACGCTATAGTTCCAACTACAATGAGAACCAATGCAGCTCGAAATGCCAGCTGTAACCAGGACCGACGCATAGCTGCCACTAATGGCTGGCAAATTATATCCATCTCTTCTTCGGTAAAGCCAGCTTGTTGGCAATATCTGGAGCAAAGGTGACAATTCAAAAATGAAAATAATACTTTGTTAAACTGAACTTATGTTAAAGTTGTAAACATTTGTTAAGATAAACTTTAATAAGAGAGGCACAGGCTATAACAATTTTTTCTGATACTCCTCTCAGAATGTAAAAAATATATATTCGGCTCAATTGATTATTATTCCATGGATTTTACTTGAAGGTTAAAAATAAAAGCTGTTCCGCGAATATTTTAAGAACAAGTTTGACCACTTAAATCGAGATGAAAGAAAAGCTTACCAGAAGAAACAGAATTGAATTTATACAATGAATCTTTTTTTGCAATGAAATTGAAAGCCTTGAAGACACAAAAATTATTCTATTATACCAACATCATATACCACCTATTGACCTCAATTGGCTGAGATACTCTGTATACATAATTACGAATTGTATCTGTAGCAAGGTAAAATTTTGAAAGCAAAACTTTGTGGACAAAGCATTGTGTTTGCACTTTTCTTGTTGTGAGAATTGAGCAATTGTATTAATAATCGCTGCAGGTGGAATAAAGTGCAATCTAACAGGGCAACATATAGATTGCACCTAGACGATTCAGTATTAACCCTGCATCAATGGACAGAGGGTATGTATATACGGATTGGTGAAAATATAACAGTACATTAATGTGGGCTTACTTATAAAATGAGTTCAGGTCATCATCGATAAGCCTAAGCTTTTCTGCGTGGCTCATTTCGTGTGGTTCCTTGGCATAAGTCTTCCTCGGTGGTTTAACACACTTGCTACCAGACATGTTTTATGCGTGTCTCTTTTCGCAGAATGAAGAATATTGTGTACTATTATTAACCAAAGAAAATCTCCCTGGAGATGGTCAGCGAACTCGAAGGATAGGAAGAATGGTATCGAGTAAGGGAGAAGGAAGTTCAGAGTTTGGGGTCATGCGGCATGCGCCAGCCTCGTCAGAGTTTAAGTTCATATTGATTTCTCCCGCTTTCGGATCAATATTCCAGTGGCGTAGGAGTGGCTCGGAAATACGGGAAGAATTTAAGCAGGAATATTGGACGTATGGCGGTCGTAGGGTTGACGTGACTTAGTTTGCTGTAGAAATCCGCTAGACGTCGACTGAATCGAATCAGTCACCGGGATCGGGCGATCGGGCGACTTGCGCTGAGTTTTACCGTTTACTACATGTTAATTAATTAAAAATAGCGTTATCATTATTAAAATCGCTAATCGAAGGCGTTTTCGTGAGCAGATAATCCTGGATCTGCTGAAATATAAATGAACGGGCTGCTGTAGACAAGATCCCGAGTTACGTCACGGCTTGTCGCGACCGTGTATCGTCCTGCATTTCTCTGTCGCCTGTTTATTCTTTAACACCTTGCACCACCGTATTTGCCTCGTGTACTTTATGCACATTAAACGTAACGTACGCGGCGGCTGGTATTAACTCTAGCTCAACGAATTCTACGCATAAAGTATAACCTAGAAGTTTTATATCGAATTATCGTCGACGCAACAGCCTGTTGTCAACCTCCCTTCGTCAAGACGCGCAGGTTTCAACTTAGCTACTCCCTGGAGTCGTTCGTATTTCGACGTCAAGGTGTGTACTAAAAATTAGCCAAAATTCCGGTCCCCACAAGAAAACGAGAAGGCGCCCAGCACACAGGCGGCAGGAACCAACCTACTGACGAAGAACCATCGTCGGCTAGCAAAATGAATAATAAGAGAAAGAACCGTACAAATCCAACCAGGTGAGTAGCATCTCCTTTATGCATCACCGTCTCCTCAATTTTTTCCTTCTTCACCACAACCTGGCAATGCACCTCTTTTCCATACTAGCCTTAGATAGATATGCATCTGATTTGCTATGTTATTTGCAAGTGTTTGTCTTTCTTTTTTAACCTAATTCCTGACATTTTTTCTTACAGGTCCCCGCGGGCTCGGGGCCCGCCTGAGAGATCCATTACTGCGGAAGGGGTATACAACAATGCTCACTTTATGCATGCCATAACTAGCCATGTTGGTAACATTGTACAGGTGAGAGAAACAATATAATACACTCTGATTTTACCTTGATGAATCATGCTGCAAATGTCTTTTAAACTGTGATTTAAAATTCATTCAACAATTAATATTTACTATTAGCTCAAACATTATTAAGCACTTCAATCAATTATTAGACTCGTAATTTAATCTTATATTAATCGACTTCCCAATTTCTTTTTTTTTTTTGTAACTAATAGTAATATTTTCATGCTACGTGATTTTTTACAAAGAGCTCATTTAAAAAACACCTATTGTACAGATATAAAGTGCGATTTTATAATTGAAACACATTCATTTTATGTCCAGGTTCAAACTCAAAATGGCTCCGTGTACGAAGGTGTATTCCGCACATTCTCCAGTCAGTTTGATGTTGTTTTAGAAATGGCACATCGCATTGATATTGGTGGAAAAATTATAGTAGACAGTGTAGTGGAGAAATTGATTTTTAAACCTCAAGACATTATTACCATGTCTGCTAAGGATGTGGACTTGGATTATGCAATTAGGGATACTTTCCAAACAGATACTGCCATTAGCAAATTCAACGGCATGATAGGCGAAAAAGAGTTGGAACCCTGGGAAGCACCTTCTGCCATAAACGGAGATGACTTAGAATTAGATGGGGCTGCGGTAAGCAATACAGAATTAAACTAACTTTTCATTTCTTTGCATCAGATGTTCACCACATTCTTACAGTCAACAAAAAAAAAAATTTCTATCAATGCATATTCATAAATCATTTATAAATCCTTCCATGAATGAAATATTATTTTACAATTCATTGTTTCTTGATCATTTGTAGAATGGATGGGATGTCGATGAAATGTTTCGTAAAAATGAGCAGATATACGGTGTGCAATCAACATTTGAACCGTCGCTGGCAGGTTATACTCTCCAACTGCAACGCAAAGATACCAAAGAATTCAAGGATCAGGAGCAAAAGGCAGCTGAGATTGCTAATGAAATCGAAGCTCAACCAAACCATAAAGCTCGATTAGATCTTGAAAACGGCGATGAAGAGGAAAGATTTGCATCCGTGGTAAGTTTGAATATTAAGTTAATAAGTACAAGGTGACCTTAGAAAACTTGTGGTTATTCACAGCATATTATTTTCATATCTTCGTTAAAATCGATAATTTCAAATTTCATCGCAAAGCAAATTTTGCTTAATGAATCTCAAAGCAATCGAAAAGAATTTTCCATTTGTCAGAGTATTGAGTTATAATAGAAGTTCCGAAATCATGGAATTTTAAGAGGAGATACTGGTGAAATTTTGATAGTACCAAGATTCTAATTTTTTAAATGCAAGAGAAAGGTCTAATAAAAAATTCCTCTCAACGAGATTTTGATTATGATGAGTATATATACTGCATTTTGTTTTTATTTTCTGCGATGAAAATTTCCCCGAGTCTGGTACCACTGGTTAAAGAAATTTAGACGAACTCTATACGTGTCATTAATTTTTTCGCAAACATGTAACATTACTTGACCTGTAAATTAAATTGGAACAGTACTGGAAATGATTTTTTCATGCATGTAAATCAGTACAGATGTGCTCCTGTACTTAATCAGATGTCAGTGTCGTATATTCTTTAAATTAATCAATTTCAATATCATTCACTTTAGGTAAGGCCCAACGAAGGCAAATACGTACCGCCTCCAAAGAGGAAAAATGGAAACGCAGGAAAGCTCATGCGTTCTACACCACCGCCCCCGTCGCCAGGGGCTGCAACTAACAAAACTGTATATACGCAACCACCGCCTACAGCCGTTGGTGTGAACATTGCTCAAACAACAAACATTCCAGTGGGAATCCAAACGACCCACACTCAAGTACCACATCCAGTTCCTATAAATATGGCCATACCAACTAGTAGGATTGTTGTCACATACAATACTCCGCCACCATTTGTACCACCTTCTACAACGCAGACTTTACCGCCAGTTGCTGCTGTTCAAGGTAGGTACTTATTATATTTTCATGCATTTTACTAAAAACATTGAAGCCATTGCATTCGTTCCATTCTGCAAGTAAATTGGGCAAAATGAATTTCGAAGTAATTAGCTGTTACACAATCGACTCGATTGAGCAATCAGCTGGTACGCCAAGAATGAAAGCCTTTTTGCCTGATCAAAATGTGATTACAAATCTGTTTTTGATACAGTGATGCCACCAGCACAACCGCAGCCGTCCGTTGCGCCTGCCATTCCTCAGCAAGTGGCTATTACTCAGCAGCAGCAGCAGCAGCAGCAGCAGCAGCAGCAGCAGCAGCAGCAGCAACAACAACAACAACAACAACAACAACAACAACAACATCAACAGCAACAACAGCAGCAACAACAGCAGCAACAACAACAACAACAACAACAACAGCAGCAGCAGCAGCAGCAGCAGCAACCTTCAAATAAGATAAACTCAGAGAAACGTGACAGACCTGGAAGACAACAAGTTTATCAGGCTGATAAAGCTCCTCCAGCTCCATTTCCACAACCTAACATTACCCTTTCACATCCACAGCATTCACCACTAACACAACAGAACTCGGTCGAAGGTCAGCGTTGTGAAATACTGCAACAAAAATCAGAACATAGAAAGGTATGATCCTAGTTTTTCCGTGTTTTCTACCAGCCAAAAGGGGATAAATGTAGTTATTGAACACCCGTGATTTTTCAGTAAATTAACTAAAAATAGATTGAGATATGCTAAGACCTAGCGTTTTTATTAGTTTTGTCACTTTTGATCAAGGTACCTACTCCTCGTGGGAGAGAAGAACAACACTCGGAGCTGAGACAATTTGCAACAGACTTTAAATTACCCGAACCCTCTGTCCAAGAGCCATCACCTCATTCTAGGAAGCAACATCAGCAGGAGCAAATACAGCAACAACCAGCTCAAGTACAGCATCATCAACAAAGTCATCAGCAATCGCACTCTCAATCTCCTCATCAGCAGCCACAACAGCAACAGCAACAGCAGCAGCAACATTCATTACCACATCCACAACATCAACAACCAACAGAGGAACCCGTTGTTACCAGTAAACCACCTCCGGGACCACAACCTGTGCGATCAAATAGTCCTCCTCCTCTGCAACTGCAGCCACCACAACAAATCCAACAACAAACTACATCTCCCACGCAACAACCAGAACCTGCAGTTGAAAAAATCACTACAGCCTTCAAGAAATCTACATTAAATCCAAACGCTAAAGAATTTAATCCAAATGCAAAACCGTTTACACCTGTAAGTATAAAAATCAAATCATCATAATCGATTCTTGGTTATGCAAAGTTTTTAAGCCATTAAATACTTTGCTAATTCATGCTTCCATAATGTCTATGCATATGTTTATCATTACTGTATTCTCTGACAAAGTATGAAAATTTGTTTCAAATTTTTTTAGCGCTCGCCAAGTACTCCTACACCTAGCCGACCACATACACCTCAAACTCCTCAGTATACCGGTGCTACAATGCAAACAGTCGTCATGCCTGCAACAGCATATGTTATGACTAGTCAACCCCCAACTGCATTCACTCAGCAACAAGCTCAACCTGCGGCTAGATTCCGGAAGGGTCAGTATCTAGGTACCAAACGTGTCGACCAAACTTCTACATTTATACATTATTAGTCAGTAAATATGTTGGAATTACCAAAATGACGATTGAAAATAAAATAACTGGTACCCTTGCTTATCTAAGACACGAGTTTATAGACTGCAAGAAGTCAACTACACGTGATTGATATCCTGCAGCCTGTAAAAATTTTATGAAAATTGATGCATCCTATTTCTATTCTAACTTCATAACTATTAGGTCAAATTTGTGTTAAGTCAAATAAAAATTATGTTCCAGCATCAGTCAATGACCAACTCAGGTATAAAAGCGTTAACATGAATTTGATGTCTTAGAAATATACTAGAAGTCGCCAGAAATTATGTGATGACTTTTAATACAATATTCTTAGGTAACGTAAAAATATTTTCTTTTGAGTACTTGGTAATTCCAAATACTGGCGAAGTTTTCAACTGAAATCAAATTCTAATGCATTCTTCGTATGTGCTACTTGCCATGTTTCAGTCCCAATGATACCACATCGTGGTCCAGATATTGCATCACAGATGCAGGTTGCAGCTGCCACTGGTCAACCGTTACTCGCACCTGCCCCGCTGCACCCACCTTTTCAAGTCCAATACCCTGGTCAACCAGCCTATCAACAAATGGTGCGGATGGTTCAAGCTCCCCCTCCACCACCGCATATGACGTCACCGTATCATCATCACCACGAATCTTCGGGTCCACAACCACAAGGAATACAATACATGGGTCCACATCCACACCACCCGCATGTAACACAACAACAGCCTAGCCAGACACCCTCGCCTGCTAATCCTAATCCTCCTCACACCCCTGGAGCTTACAATCCTCCAGGCACACCACAGCCTGCCTATCCTCAGCCTCCACCACAAGGCCATGCCCCAAGCTATCCAATAATGTGTCCATTAATTCCTCCTCACATGATACCCCCACAGCACATGCAATATTTGCCTCCTCAGCCTCCGCCAGGAACTCAAACTACTATACCTGTCATGCTGCCTCACAATCAGTAGTTTTGCAAATACACAAACAGAGAATCGTTATTCTAAGAAAAAATGTAAAGTGTTTTAAATTTTAAGTTACTTTCATAATAGCGTTGGATTTTCGCCTCCAGCTTAGCTGCCAATGCAAAAATTAACTTATCAAAGCCACAGAGTCCTGATGCGTACGTGCCATTTGTATTATCTGTTAACATTATTGTGTTAAATTTTTTTTTAATTTCTTCAATCAGTGTTAAAATTAAAATATATCAGTATGCCAGATCTCGCGTTAGGAGGGAATATATGTTTGTATCCGTTCCTGCCTGCACAATTACGCGTATGTATTACAGTATGAGAAAGAACAAATGGACTTTCAGTAGTAGAGTTAAACACCAGTTGTTTTAGAATTTGAAAGGTTAAGGAACAGATGAACCTATCCACAGAAGTCTTGAACATGGTCTTTCATCGGTCAAATAAGGAATCTTTAAGGAGTGAAATAGTTGTTTTTTCTTTTGTTTTGTTTTTTTTTTTTTTTTTAATATATATATATGTACAATTTTCAAGCACTCTGTGGTAATAGAAAACTTGTCTTGCACTTGAATGACTAGAAACTAATGCTGTTTTGAAGGTGGCTAAGACAAATAAGAACATTTCTGCAAGAGGCCCGTAACGCATCCCTCTACATAACATTGTCATGCGTATCATGTGAGTTGTTGGATATTGTATGGCAATAAATTAGTCATTATGTCCTAAATAGAGTTACATTTTTTAAGATGTTTTATGCACGGATAGACAAGACCGACGTACGTGACTGTAAAAATAACTTCGTCCGTAATGGCAGACGCTAGAATCTAAAATAGAGGCAAAATTGGGAGTTTATAGCCTCGTTAATAAGCTTAAGTTGCACCATCATCATCTTAGTAGATCGAGGCTAATTGAACAATGATATTGACTTGAAATAATTAAAATTCTTTGAATTTTTTGAGTAATGTTTAGATCGTGTTACAAAAAAATCTTTGGTATATCAAAAACATAACTGCAATGAGAATAGACGTACAGTACGGATAAAATGATAACTTTGGAGAATCTAATATATATTCACTAGAACTGGATATTTTAAAAAAATTTGTTACAGGGGGGAAGGAGGGAGGCCTTTTATTTTAAAGTATCTTCTGGAAAGATGGTAAACCTAAATTTTTCAAATAAGCTATATTTTTGTGCTCATGCTTAGACTCAAAATACAATATTTACTAGAAATACAACATGAGAGCAGAGCCTGAATAATAGTAAATTTTGAAAAATTGCCTAAACCCTCAAATGAATCTTCTATATTGCAATATTGAACAGCTCTGCACATTGGCGTACACAAAATGGCTAAGCAAAGAGTTTTTTAAACTCTGTAGTTTGTTACGCTAATTTTTGTTATTAAATACTTTTTATGAGAAGGACTTTGAAACGACGGGATATCCAATTATCTCTGGACCCATTCTTGAGATGTGTAATTACATAATTTTTCATGTGATATGGCGAGAGAGAGTCTGTCACAAGTGGTACACTGTTGTTACAATATTTGAATTCTTTAACATAATTTCACCTTTCGATGTATGTCGAATGTAATTTGAGATCACTACTTGGTTTTTAAAAATGAAATTCTAGCTGCCAAAGTGTTGAAGAACCAAAATACGCCTAACAATTGTGTGTGCAAATCTGAATCTTTAATTCTATTATTAAGATTGGAGTATTATCATGATTCATATTACATCATCAAAATGTTTATGCAAATCAGTGTATGTCTGGCACGATATGAAATCTCCCAATATGAAAGAAACTGCAATTTTTATTTCATAATATTGAAAAAAACAAAACGGAACCACTTGTGCCGGTGATGATAAGGATTTCAGAAGAACAGAACAACTACACCCTAGTCGTGTAAATATGAAAAAAACAAACAGACAGAGGAGTAATCATTGTTTATGTATAAAAAACGATTTAAAAGAAGAACGAAAATGGAAACGTATGAAAAAAATGGTTCACTGTGTGGCATCATTAGATAAAAAAAATTTTATATTGAAAAAATAGAAAATAAAAATCATAATAAAATCAATAAATTAAAAACTGCCTGTGCCTTATAAGTGGTGTTCTTATTTTGTTCATTTCTGATAGCTCAAACATCCGATTCTTTCCCATCCTATTCATTCTACCATTTCCAAAACTTATCATAAGTTATTTTCGATCTCCTGCACAATACATTCTGTTTTGCACACTTCATTAATCAATGCATTGGAGCGAAATGATTTTACATCAGTATAAATAATGCATGATATGTGTAGATTTAATTTTTTAATATAATAAGCAGCAATAGAATTTTCATACCTTAATTGACTGGTTTTGTTTGATATGTTAGAAGTATAAGACCAACTGTGCTAAAACAAAAAACGCTTGTTTGTACTATGATATTTACCAAAAGTACTTGACGCCAAACAGTGAGAAGATGGCATTGGAACAAACAAAAGTTGAAGTTAGATGTAAAATTATTTATTTAAATCAAGTTGTTCTAAGTATTCCGAAATTAGAATGTCAAAAACACTCAGCAGTTGGCAACAAGTCATACATATATATAGGATATGATTGAACGTGTTGATTAATTAATTTCATTGGCTCAGCTTTTGCAAATGTCAAACATAACCTCATTCGCCCAAGTGTCTACCTAACCAAGTCCACGTGGGCGAAAAGTGTCCATGGTTTTATTGGTTTTATCTTTTGAAGATGAAGTCTCAAAAATGGGAAGACTTGGAAGTCCCACTAAGCAAACCTATTCTGGAAACTCTAAAAGTACAAAACTTTCAAACGATGACACCTGTCCAGGTATGACATATTTATCACATGACTATAAATAATTGTTTTTCTGAAAGCATGCACTTACGTCTCATAATGAAATAAACAAACGAAACTGGTTCTCTCTTGCTGGTAATTTACTAATATTTTTTTAACATTCTGGCAGACTGCTTGCATACCGTTGCTACTAAAAGGAAAGGATGTTGCTGCAGAGGCTGTAACGGGCAGTGGCAAAACACTGGCATTCTTAATTCCAATGCTAGAAATGTTACAGGTATGAATTTTGACCTATATTATAAGAAGACTTGGAAACAGTGACTATAACATGAAATGCCAACTTTTTTTTCTAATCTGTAGAGACGTGAGGACGGTTGGAAAAAGTTGGAAATTGGTAGCATTATTGTATCACCAACACGGGAATTAGCTACACAGATAAACGAAGTCCTTGCCAACTTTCTGATCCGCATTCCAACTTTAAAACAAGTGTTGCTAGTCGGTGGGACAACTGTTGATGAAGATGTAATAAAGCTCAAGAATGGTGCTAATATTATTGTAGCCACCCCTGGAAGATTGGAAGATATTCTGTCGAATTGCAAAGATATCAATTTAGCCTCAAGCGTGAAAGCTTTGGTAAATACATTCAACAATTATTTTGAAAATCCTTAAAGTAGAAAAATTTACTTTAATTTTTCCAAGAGTACAAACTCTGTACTTATGTCAATCTTGCAACAACAATGGTCTTTGAAAAATCACTATTAGACTCATGATGGATATTTTCACAGAAGACACTTATTTTATATTACTGTTCTTTCAATGTATTATAGTGTCAAAATTTTGATTTGTCACAGCTCACTCAGCACTCATAACATCGAAAGAGAAGGTAGTTTTAATGAGATACACACTGTATCAGACTTGTAAAAAATTTTATGTATTTTATAACATGATTTTGGTGCAAATCAGTAATATGTATAATGAGGTCAATCTTTAATAGTGAGTAGCATTCTACAGATTTATTTTTGGCAAATATTCCCAAGTCAGTTAATTGCATTATTTTAGTTCCATCATTAAAGACTTAATTTGCGACAAGTATTATCTTGAGTAAGAAGATTATCCATATCTTTCTGAATGTTTGTACCGGTTCATTGTCTATAAGCAAAGTCGCGCATTTCATTAAAAATTACATTTCAGGAATTACTGGTACTAGATGAAGCTGATAGACTTCTAGATTTAGGATTTACAGCGACGATAAATACAATTTTGAGCTATTTACCTAGATTACGGAGAACTGGATTGTTCTCAGCGACTCAAACAAAAGAATTACAGCAATTGATAAGAGCTGGCTTACGTAATCCAGTTGTAGTGTCAGTCAAAGAAAAAGCTAGTACTTCTACCCCTTCGATGTTGATTAACAGTTGCGTGATTGTCACCGCAGAAAATAAACTTGCTACCATGTACAACTTTATCAAAAAGAAAGGAACTGATCTGAAGTACATGATATTTTTTTCGACATGCGCCTGTGTCGATTATTTTAGTCATGTTCTTAAAATGTGAGTTGAACGCATATAGAATTCTTATGAAATGAACTAGTACATGGACTTGCTATCAATTTTTCAATCCAAGTGAACTACATCATTGATTTGTGAAAACATTATTTTCAGGCTCTTTCAATCTTCAAATATATTTGCACTTCATGGGAAAATGAAAGATAAACGATATAAAATTTTCGAACAGTTTCGAAGCTCCGATAATGGTTTATTATTATGCACCGATGTTATGGCACGTGGAGTTGATATACCAGAAGTTGATTGGGTTTTACAATATGATCCGCCATCGAATGCCAGTAGCTTTGTACACAGGTAATAACAAAAGCTTCATCATTTATAGAAACTTTGCTTACAGGTTTGATCATTTCATTAATCAGATAATGTATACTTTATGTGTGCCAGACATGTTGAAAAATAAAACCATTTTTAACCCTATAGATGCGGCCGCACAGCCAGAATCGGTAACGAGGGAAATGCTCTATTATTTCTGTTGGAGTCCGAAGATGCTTACATAGATTTCATCAGGAGGAATCAGAAAGTAGATTTAAATAAAATCGAATTAGAACAACCTACAAGTGTGGTGAAGTGTTTAAAAGTCATGAGAAGTATACAGCAAAGTGATAGACTTATATTTGATAAAGCTAACAGGGCATTTGTATCATATATACAAGCTTACCAAAAACATGAATGCAGTCTTATACTCAGGTTAAAGGATCTCAACTTAGGAAAAGTTGCTATGGGTTTTGGGTTATTGAAAATGCCCCGAATGCCAGAACTTAAAAAACAGGACACGTCATTGTTTCAAGATCCTGCAGTTGACGTAAATTCAATTGCTTACAAAGACAAGCAGCGCGAATCTAAAAGATTGGAGAAATTAAAAGTCTTCCGACAAACAGGTATTTGGCCAACAAAGAATAAGCGTCCTGCCAAGCAAACTGAACCCTGGTCCGAAACTAAGAAGAAAAAATTAGATACAAAGGATAAACGTAATAAGCGTAAAGAAAAAAAAGCTCTTACTGGACCAGTCAAGAAAAAACGCAAAAAAGTATGCCAAGAAGATATAGAAGAATTGGCAAAAGATATAGCATTGATGAAGAAATTAAAAAAGAAAAAGGTAATTCAGGTGATTCCATAAGTTTTTTTATGACAATTTCTTGTCTTTATCTAGATATTAGTTTGGTAGAACGGTTGATTCTAAAAATCAAATGATCCTCTGTTTACCAAATGATGTTCTATATCCACTTGTATGTGAATATTATAATTGTTAGTGTATTTATTATAATAGTTAAAAAAAAAAAGGTATAAAAAAAAATTTAATTTTCAGATCTCACAAGAACAATTTGATTCAGCTTTCGGAGTCAATTGAAAAACATTTTAGACAAGGTACAACAGGCAATGGAATCGTTATTGCGCGTGGAATTCTTTGATGCGTGAAGCCTTAGTCAAAAATTGATAGCTTATAAATAGCGATTATTAATACTTGTCTGAAAAAATTTGACCTTTAATTTGATACTAATTGTAAGGTTTTTAATTTTAAGTAAACAATAAAAAATGTAATTATTGTTTGAAGCAACATTTTGAACATGTCTTTACTATTTAAAGTACTTGGTACAAATTGTGCGAGCGATGAAAAGTAAAAATTTTTATTTTATGTAAAATATGGACTCGTATAGATTAAAAGTAAAGTTACAAAAGACCAAAGTACATGTTGATTTCCTGAATAATCTCACTTAGTGTGAGCTGCCATTGTTTCAAATGTTAGTTCAAAAATCATCATATGCACAGTAGCTGGAAAGAAATGATACAGGCCCGTTTAATGGGGCCCTGAAATGGTGGGGACCCCCCACTATTGAGAGTTCAATCCCCTCCAGAAAACCGTCACGAATACAGAGACAGGTTTCATGAATTCACAGAATGGGTAGGCAAGTGGTGAGGAAGTGGTAAATTCTGATGAGTCACACAGCCAGAGCACAGCAACCACAGCTGAGCTCATACTTCTCACAATCAGTTGGGATGCCAATGCCATGGCATTCATTTACTTCTGTGAGTTTGTCGTCACCTTCAATAGATAAGTTTCCTGCTTGGTGATAAGCAGCCACTAAAAGGTGCAACAATTGCCATTGTACAAACAAAAAATAATATGACTGAAGCGGAGGATAATCGTCCAGAATGGATGATCGAGTTGGAAAACAGAAAGAGAAAGGTAAACTTCAATGACTTTTGACTATGTTATCATTAAACAATGTGCCTCTTTATATTTTCATACTACCATTTCAATCGTTATAATTTTTTCTTTACTTGGGTGTGACTTGATTGCACCGATAACTGAAGATCGCTTCACGGATTAGTAGTAATTATTATCTATCCAGTAAATTTGAGATCTAGCGCTATGCTTTACAGAAATACTTACATAAACAAATCAAAATTATATTAACTACCCTTGCAATTATATGATATTCTCAATGAAAGTATGTCGTTCATTTGACAGACATAATGTTTCTTGCATAATCGTTAAACTTCTCCACTTTTTCAGCCTCGTTTGGCTCACGAAGCTGGTGCAGGTTCACCATGCTTGAGCTGCAAAGAAGCTTGTCCAGGTTTGGACTTACACTTTTGGCGCAAAATCTGCAAAAATTGTAAATGTGGTCGCGATGAACATGACGTGGTTGATGATGATTTCCCACAATTTGATTTATTACTCGGCCCCTCTGGGAAACCAAGGAGAAAAGCTACTTGTGAGTGAAAAAAAAATGTTTAAAACTTTTATGAAACGATTCATTTCTGAGAATATTCTACTATTTTCATACTTCAAATTCAAATTTAACTAATTTAAAACTGACTGCTTGGATAATTCGTTAATTTTTATACTCTAGTCCTGCCCGTTGCCATTAAAAAACAACCAGACAAAGAGAATGCATTTGAATGGATACCACCAGATGTTACCACAGAAATAGCTGTAGATTACATGAAAGCGCTGCCAGAAAACAAATTGCCAATTCAAGGATCCGTTGGAGCGGCCTTAAGAAAACAACAACTTCAGAAACAATTACCACTTCATGATATGGACCATAAAGCTTGCGATAAATTGAGTGAAGATGAGAAACAACAGTTTGAAAAGTACTTGGAGAATTTGAAAAAATATGTTGGCCAGGGCAGAGTATCTAAGGTATTTTATAAATGCAATCATTAATTAAATCTTTATTTTTTTCAAATGTGGGTGGTCTTATTTATTCTAGCGTTATGCTTTTATCTATCACTGTTAACTTTATGTGATTCCTTCAGGTCATGGGAGCAAGACCATTCAATAAATCTCTGATGACACCAGCAAATGCAGCTGATATGCAACCAATGAGCCCACAGCGCAAACCTCAAGTTTATGTATCGACAAATGACTCCAGCAACCTTCGTACGCCTAGTAGCTTCATTTCAAAAGTTCAAGGCTTACCTAATTTGCAAGGCTCACAAAAGCAACAAGCTTGGCTAGCAGCAAATGTAAAAGCTATACAAGCCCAGATTTCTGAAAATGCTGTCAGTACTGCCATTCATTTAGGTCAATATCACCCTGCATTGGATAACATCTCTAATACTGGGCAAATTGTTAATTCAGAAGTGGTAAATAGTAACAGACATCCAGCTCAGCAATTTGCGAACATGTCTCATATTACAGATAACCAACAAAACAAAGTTTTAACTTTAAAAAATGCAGAAAACGTTCAGTATATACCTAATTTTGGTAAAGTTCATTTTCAAACTGAATATTCACAGATTGGAGAACAGTTTGTCCCTAGCACTTCTCCAAAAAAAATTTTACCTCATGATAACTCAAATATTAAGAATAATGCTAGATTGGACAAAAGTCTTCATGTACCAAACCAGCAAATTGTGAATTCTTCAAATCTTGCAACCGCATGGAATGCCAGCCATAGTTCTCCAATTCAATCAGGGCAATACCATAACACCAGCATTCCCATATCACATACTTTGGAGGCGAGCGTGAAAAGTGACAGTCCAGAAATAGTAAAGCAAGCTCTTTCTGGCCATAACAGACATTTTAGAGATCATGCAAATTCATTGCACGTGGGAAGCGCAAGCGAACTAGAAACTGGTGCATCACATAGCGAGAAACTTTGGGATCATAATCGAGTACCACAAAGTGTTACATATTCAGATGATATTTGCTCAGTAAATGCACAATTAGCTGAACAGATGTTATCTGATGCATTACTACCTCCAAGCGCAGTACATGCCAATGAAATTATTGGTAGTACCCTGGATAGAAATAAATTGAAGTATATTCAAGAACAACTCAGTGCAAAATATAGTAAGGACGATTCACCTTCTCAACATATTTTAAAATCTCAGCGCATCGATGAACTTCATCCACATTTTGGACAGGACATTGCTAAACATAAAAATCCACAGATGCAAGATCCATTATTAGATAAAGAGGCACAGAGAATTGCCATAATAGCTGCGATGCGGAATCCATCAGGGTTTTTGGCGGATAATCAAATATTGGAAAAAACTGGACCACAATATGCAAATGCTTTGGAACAAGTTGGCCAAAATAAATACACCAGTTCAACTGCATCAATGAATGAGGTTTCTGGTGTGTCTATGAGAATGCCAAATGCTAATCTAATACTGAATACTGATTCAACAGTTCCAAAAGAAAGTTGGCACGGAAGTAATTTGGTGCCTTCAGATTCTATAGTACCATTAGATATTGAACATGGTATGCCAGTGGACAATCAGTTTGTACACCAACCAATGTCACATCAGTACCCAGGTGCTGGTCTATCTTCATCTAAGAATTTATTGTCAGCTATTCCAGACCAACAGCAATATTCATTGAAAGCTAATCATCAACTTCCACCGGACTCAGCTAAGCTAGATCAATACTTGTGGCCCTTGCATGGTAGTAGCGCATATCAAGGAACGTTAGGCTTTGACAATGACAAGAGCTTAGGTAATCCATCTTCATTGTCAAATACGGAACGGCTCCAAGCTGAATTGAGCCATCAGCCAATCGATTCACACGTAATTCATTCAGAGTCTTTAGGAAACCCAGTATTCCCAGAAGGTATTATTGATTCCCCAGCTTTGAGACAGAACCCTGCTAGTGTTGATCAATTGAGGGGCGCCCTAGAAGAACTTTCAATTGGATCGATTCAGTTGCAAAAATGCACGCAATGTGAAGAAGAAATTCATTCGGGTGATATTGTTGTTACTGCTGAAAGGGCTAAAGACGCTGTCTGGCATCCTGGTTGTTTTATCTGCTCTACGTGCAATGAACTTCTTGTGGATCTAGTCTACTTTTATCATAAAGGGAAACTGTATTGTGGAAGAGATCTTGCTACACTATTGAACATTCCAAGATGCTTTGCTTGTGACGAGGTACGTTGTTCAAACTACTTTTATTTATACGTTACTTTACCGTATTATTCAACATGCATAATGTACTGTTCAGCTTCTAATGACTACCTCTGTTACCTGTCTACATTTCATATTTAAGCCAATATACATCAATTTTGTATCTTCAATCTTTCTTTGCAGTTAATATTTGTGCGCGAGTACACTGTCGCGGAGGGACATAACTACCATGTGAAGCATTTCTGTTGCTGGGATTGCGACATGCCATTGGCTGGGCAGCAGTATATATCTGAGAACGATCGACCGCTTTGTCTACCTTGTTATCAGAAAACTTATGCCAAAACATGTAAAACTTGTAACAAAGTGATTGCCGCTGATCAACAAGGAGTGGCAGTGAAGAATTTAGATTTTCATGCAAATGATACATGTTTCTCTTGTTTCACTTGTAAGAAAAGTTTGCTCAGTGGTCGAATGGCTATCAAAGAAGACAGACCTTTCTGTAGTAAGGAGTGCATCACTGAGTTCATGAATAATAAGGCTTGAAAAATGAATTACATTTTCATTACCTACTGCAGACCAGTAATGTATCGTAACAGTATTGCTTTTACAGTAGGGTTACAACTGATGACGGATTCTAGTTTTTAATTAAGGCTGATTAAATCTGAAATATTTTTAGCTAGAGTTAATGCTCATATGCTTCATTGTTACGTCATATGCGAAGCCGTATTTGCCTCTAGAATGAAAAATGTTAATCATTTCTAGAAATCTTTCCGAGCAAGAATGAAAGTACCTCGAAGATTTTTGATATCACTCTTTATTGCCAAATATTGCTGGCTAAATATTGCTTCAACTACATTCTACATCTTTGTAAGAATATGGATCGGTGAATCAGTACTTTATTATAAAAAAAAAAATTGTCCTTGTATATTCTGTACATGCAGTGAAATGATTGATCAATGTTATATTGACTTCAACTGCGAAGCTGAGGTGAAAACTTTATTACATGAGCTACATCCATCACAGATGTAGTTCCAGCAAAAGGTATTATTGATATTCTAAACGATATTATGACGTATGTTCAACAATACAGATATAGTAACTGAGGAGAAGGTTATACAAGTGCCAAGTATAGTTTTAAAGAATTTATTTTCTAATAATTGATAAAGTGAACAGAAACATATTATACGTTGTCACGTATTGTTATAATTCATAATATTTTGATACAAATATAATTTCACAATTTGCTTAAAATTAACTTATTTAAAGTACCTTTTAAATGACATTAAAATAGTACGTAAATACAGAATATGTAATATGGGGTGTAGTTTTTTAATTGTCAATGACGATTTTAAATTTAACAAAACACGATTGTAACTCTATAAGCTTTTACAATAGATCTTAGATTAGTGCAGTATTATACTTGACGTTGAAATAGTCCAAAAATTATTTACTTGCTAGAAATATGCATTTCGAACTTTTACTTTCCATTGTTGATATAATAGACTATTCTAAGATCCACTGTAAATGCAAATAACGACAATGAACTTAGCCAGATATATTTTTTTTTCCGTTTCTTTTTTTTTATAAAAGATAACAATTTTTAAATTCTATTCTATTCGGTATCACTGTCACAGACAGGCTGGATGCGCTTTAAAATCTTGCGAACTTCACGGTGTTTAGTAGGCGTGGGAGTGCCCTCTTTATTGCCCTCAGATCTTCTAGATCGAGTAACACGCCCTACAAATGACGTAAACGAAAATGATTGAGATATAATAAGATACATGCACGCAAAGTGCATGTCAGTCGATGTAATACATTATTAGTAGTTGGAAAAGAATATAATGAATATTCTACAATTGAATATATTGATTCTGATTGGAACTTTTTTTGACTACGAGAAGATAAGTTTCAGTAAAACATAACAATCCTCACAAATGATAACATAGTTCATTGCTTTTGGATTACAGTAGTTAGAGGAAGATTATTAAATTAAACTATATGCGTCTTCAGCACTAACTATTAATAATCAGGGAATAATTTGTGCCTTACAAACCTTCGCTTATAATATTGCTTTTGTCTAGTTCAGCAACTTCCTTTTTCGCCGCATTTTTAATTTTCAACTTTTTACACTTCTCCAAAGTTGGCCTTCCTTGTATTCCGTTGTCTTGTAATAGTTTCTGCATACGTATTATCCGTTGCCTGTTAGATGTGCAACCCGACCACAGATCTTGATATTTAACACGTATACCAGCTGTTATTATATATTTCTTCAGCCCTTTTATCTTCTTGTCGCTGTTAGGATCCTATAGTAATTTAGAAATTTATATAGGCATCAGCTTATTCTTAATAACAACCTCCTGTTAATCATGAATCTTATTCATTAGTATTATGTAGTAGCTTGATATACAGATACATACATGCATATAGATATAAAACATAAAGCTGAAAGCAGAGAAATACTGAACTAGGTCTTGCATGACGAATTTTTATATATATATATTGAGCAGAAAACCCTAAAATAATCAGGTCTTTTCTTTGTAATCATGTCTATATTGAAGCAAATACACCAGATTGAAAGCTACAACAATTATGACGTCGCCCAAGTAGGTTTCTACGCGCTTTGTTTTAGCTATTTCATTAGCTTTAATACAGATTATGCATTTTGCATTGCTTTTGTTGCAGTCTTTCATATCGTGGTCTCTGGTACAATACATGCAATCTTCGGCAGTATTTGATTATGTAGCAGTATCTGCAGCAGTTGTAACATCTTATTAGATTGAACTTTTCGTACACTGAGTGAATGTCCCGCCTCAGGTACACTATTTCGGCATTGGTCAACTTCTGGAAGATATTAGGACTAACTTCTGCATAAACATTATAGCTTCGACTGCCACGACTTGTAAGATCTTATGTTTTGCGCCAACTATTGCTTGAACACACGTTACTCTAATAGTCCTCTGGTTTTTAATTTATTACATCTTACTACCATCAGCTATATCTCCGCCTCACTCACTTATATGGTATTCCTAACATTTTTGTTTCAGGTAGTGTTAAAATTTTTGTTATAACCCGAAAACTTGTTCTCATACCTTTATTTACCTCTTCTTTGCTGTTACAAATTACCTCAACTGCTTCAACTCGTAAGTTTGAAACCGTCTGTAATTTGGTAGTCAGAAAATGCGCGGTGATTAGCTAGGGCTGAATAAATATTGTACAGACTTTTAATCTAACTGTGATGCGGGCTTTGAGGTTATGTTCGATAAATTATTCAATTATTAATTCATTTAACGATAGTAGCTACCACAGCGCACTTCTTATAATGAGTACGATCATATCACGAAAAGTTTCACATCAAACGGATGTTTCATGACAAAATAGAATGGATTCTCATAAATATTATTAAATCGGTATTTTGTCTTTTGAGGTTATGTAACTCAATAAGTCTTGTCATTTCGTGTACCGTAATTTTGGGTACTTTTTTTTTTTTTATATATTACTTTTATGTCCTTTTGCTGTGTCCTGGCATTGACACACCTCCCCTAGTACTTTTGTCTAGCCAGTTTTCTAGTGTCTCGACTTTTTCACTCAGTAATGTTTTCCTTCGTTTCGCTATCAGCTCAATGATTTTAATTCGATCTTTTGTTACTATATCTCTACCACTGTTTGTGGGAGTCATGTCCTCGCAGCATCTTGATAATCATTTGCTAACAATTTGGTCCTTGTGTTATCGCTCACAGCATCTCTTGTGGTATAAGTTTCCATATATAACACATGTATAAGTTGCAAATCTCTTTTTTCCACAACATTCATACCGTATTTTACTGTTATTCTTTAAAGAATATCCATCTGACACAGCTGCCACTATGCTATATGAACTTGGCTGATACTTTCTGATCTTTAGATATATTTATGCATTAAAAAATCAACCACAATCAATTGCATGTACCATGAAAAATCAGGTTTTTCAATGAGAAAAAAAATATACGACCTGATTATTAATGCAATTTTTTTTCATGCAAAGACCGAATTGTAGATACAAACTGCTTACCTGATCTTTACTCTTCCGTTTTCCATTTTTCTTATTCTTATCATCACTGTCATTCATATCATCAGCTTCATTTGAGCTTTCTGAATTACTTTCATCTTTCTGAGATATCTTGTTTACATTCTTTGCAGACCTTTTCTTTGCTCTATCTGCTAGATTCATGTCTTCATCTTCCGATTTAGATTTTTCAGAATCAGAATCAGTCTCTGTGACAGATTTCTCAACACTTTTTCGGTTTTTCTTAGGCTTCGTTTTTCGAGGCGTTACCTTTTTAAGAGTCGCAGCCTTCTTCAATTTTTTTTTATTCTGTGGACTGTAATCTTCGTCATCTGAATTGCTATCCAGACTATCTTCCGATCGTGAACTGGTAACTTTCGTAAATGATTTTCTCTTTCCTGTACGTTTTTTAGTTTTCACGTCGTTCTCCGTAACTTTCTGATTGCTGTCTGACTTTTCTGCTTCAGATGTGCCAACTTCTAGCTCGGAATCATTTGGTTCTGCTGTGACAATTATTGTTTTTGGTCTTGGTTTAGAAGCTTTTTCTTCATCGTTTTCGGAACTGGAGGCTTCTTTGTCACTTGCACATTCAACTGAAAGTTCCAGCCCATCTACCACTTCTGAATCGATACTTTTCTCCTTCACCGGTTCATTTTCTGTTTTTTTATCGATTTTGATATCTTCTTCTTTCATCATATCTTCGTTATTTTTGTCAATTGCCTCAACTGGCTGATCAAAAACAAACAATATTAAATATAGTTTAACAAGATTTTTTTCCAATTGATACAACCACAATAAATAATACAATTTTGCTATTCAATTTGTTATTAAATTGCAGTAAAACAAATTATGATGAAGACAAAATTGGTAAATGCTAGGTTAAAACGTTTGCACCACTTAAACCCTACCCCAATTTATTCTTCCATAAAAACTAAATGAACGAAATTTTAAATGTTATATTATTACATTTTTCCGAGAATGACCATTATATGTTTTATATTTATACCTCTGGCGACTTTACGGGAACTTCATCTTCTACGATTGGTTTGGTGTGATCATCGGTTTCTTCAGTTTCACCATTCTTATGTTCGTCATCTACCTTGTTGGTATCTGTATGTTCTTTTGAAGGTGACGTATCACCATTTGTTACCTGAGCAATTGCATCTTTTTTACTGTCAACAAGCTCTGAAGGTTCAACTGACTCACTACGTGGTCGTTTACTTGGAAGGTCACATTTTTCATCCCCAGAATTATCTTCACGCATTCTTTTCCCAGTTGTCTGACTTTCGCCGTTATCACTTTTGTCAGAATCCATCATCTTCGGTTAATTCATGCTGCAAGATGAACCCAAAAATGATATAGCATTTGAGTAGTAATTAAGTTGGAAAATAATTGCAGTGTGTAATTGAACTAAAAATTACGGGGCAGCGAAAATACACATGTCAGAACTGCAGCCATGCTTATCCCTACGTGTAAGTTGTACGTTTATATGGATGGATAAGTTAGGTATAATAGATACATGTGTGTGAACATAGATACAATACACGCGGTTCAGTTTCATGGAGTACGGGAATAATTATGACAAGTGCTGCACTCCGCTGCGCGTAATTTGATCCACGATGCATGTTGTTAAAACCAGACTGAAGTCGTATTGAAAGGTAATCAACGGCCTTGAAGTCTTGAATGAAAACGCACACTGTTACAAGGTAAATAATAATGCTTAATGGATGTTTACAGTCATTAACGAAGCCTGACTTGATTGCGAGTAATTATCGAAGTTCTTCATACGGCAGATTGTATAGTAAGTCGCGTAAATTACGGTGAATAAAAGTTTGTAGTATCTTACCAAATTTCACGCCAAATCAGTAGATACAATCGTGATTAAACACGGCTAATTTTTTTTTTTTTTGCCGCACGATGTTTGCGCGGGTAAAAACTACGCGGTAGAGGACGACGATGAGTGGTCATTGGCCGGTGCGTCCATAGATAACTCAGTACCCAGACTCGGTATCAACGGCTCGTATGCCAAGAAAACCAAGTAAACGCGTGGCGTCAGCTATGAGCGTTATGAAAAACAGATTTGTATGTATCGAGAGGAGCATTGCGCAGTGCGCTAATGTATCTGCAGTAAACGATTACGCGAACTTGGAATGCTAACGCGATGATACGAAGTCTTCTTATCAATCAAGTGGCAGCTTTTGTTCGAAAGTTTAAAAGTTTTTAACTTTCAGTACGTTGATTGAAGGTATCTAAAGACCGACAGCCCTATTTATAAGAAATGTTATGTATTTATAAACATTTGCACAAAGCCAGATGAGTATGAAGGTTTTAAATAATTGCCTGACACGAATAAATATTTTAAATGAGTGTGAAAAAAAAGTCTTGTGCGTAGACATAGGTACGAGAAAGAAAGTTTATCGGCACTTGCCGGCAGCTGTTGGAGCCCTTGCTCGCCGAGCAGTTGGCTTGTTGATTGGTTGCTGAAAGATCACTTGACTCGAGCATCATGTCTGTATGTATGCATGTATGTATGTATGTATGTATGTATGTATGTATGTGCATACATCCATATCTCGGGCTGTTTACAGAAGAGCAGTTTATTCTTTTTGAGCAATGTAACCACGTGGAAAATTGTTTTGAATTTTTTTTAAACTGTTTTTGAGGTTTTCCGATCTAGTTTTTGTTATTCACATTTTGAGTGTTAACATATACGCATGATTTATAGTGAAGTGAATTTATTTAAAAAAATTGATCCTCAAGCAAATATTTTCTTCAACAACGGCTTTACTTACTATGGAGCTAATATGTCTGTTTAGGTATTTTGTATGAATCTGATGTCAATTAATATAAAAAATTTACTTCAACCATGTGAATTAATGTTGGCTGAATTAAAGTTACATAAGAAAAAAAGATCATTTGAATAATTTAAGATGAACAGAAACAAATTGCTTTGCTTAGAAACATAAATTTTTTGAATGATTTTCATTAGCATATTTAAAGTGTATTTGGAAAAAAAGGATGAAGTTTATAAATTAACAACTTTATTACTTTATTATAGTTACTTTACACATTATTGTTGCTTGAAAGAACAAACTGCCCCAAAATATTCTGCACCTCCTGAGGTATGTACGTCCATACATGCATTCATGCATGCATACATACATACATGCTGTCTTGAGTCACGTGATGTCTCAGCAACCAATCATAACTCGGCGAGCGAGGGTCTCAACAGCTGCCGGCAGGTGCAGGTAAGCTTTCTCTCTCGTATCTACATCTACGCATAAGACTTTTCTTCGCAATTAAAATATTTGTTCGTGTCAGGTAATTACTTAAAACCGTCGTATTCGTCTGGCTTTTTGCAAGTATTTTCAATGTTAGTGAATGAATCTGCTATAAAAATTAGAGAGCCTGAAGTATATTTTTTGCGTATACAAATAAAACTAATTCGGGGCAGTCTGGTCATACTTCAAATCCGTCCAAATAGTTTGAGATTTTTATTTCTGGATTCTACAAATGCGAGATTAGAAAATTTTAAAAATTCCAAAGTGCCCAAAGAATATTTTTTGAGATTAATTTTTTTATTAATCTCATATGCTGCGCAGTAGCAAAATAGCCAAAAACGCCTCTCCGCACTCTTGCCTCCAGATTCAGTAACATTGATATAGTCATTGATATAGTCACCCTTTTTTAATTTCGAAGCGCCTAAAATACCTTCGCCAAATTCGTCACTAGCTCTCGGACGCTGTGGGTAATTCTATTACTCTGCACTTACCGACCCTTCTGTGGGATATTAAATCGAATCGGCATAGCAGAACACTACAATTTTCCCCCAGCCCTTAGCACCCCACACCATGCCCTTGCCTCTCAAGCAAAGTGCCAAAGGCCATAAGACGTTTTTCAACTGAGTACGTTTGAACTGGTTTGAACCACGGTCGTATGTAAGACCGTGGTTTAAACGGCGCTATTATTCCGGTTATACTATGGCTGACGTAGTAATACCGGATTTAAAAATGCGCGTCAATAGCGCATTACACCGTTATAACTACTTAACCCGGTGTAATGCGCTATTTACTTGCATTTTTGATTCCGGTCATAGTACGTTGGCCATAGTAAATCCGGAATAACCGCGCCGTGTAAACGCACTCACTGATACAAGTATATACTAACATGTCCGTGCCTTGACATAGATCTGGCAACTAGGCGGGTGGCGCACGTGCCCAAACGTTGATAAAATTTAGATGACACACTTGCCGCAAGAGTAGCTAGTATCGGTTGAGTAGCATACTTTCTCTGTTTCTAATACTACCTCTTCTCTCTTCCCCCCCGCCCGAAAATCTATCATGAATTAGTATGCTCCAATAAACATGCGAGAAACTAGTTCGATTGTATCAAAGGGTTTATTTACACCACATTTTTCATGTTTACAATAGCGACGATACACGAAATTACGATTCTTAAAACTTATCGGTTCTCCGGGACAAGCGGTGTGATGGGTAAGCGAGCCCGACCAATGGTTCTCAACGTCGTTCTCACTAATATATTTTTTTTTTAATTTCAGAGTAAAGGTTTTGGACAAATTACTTATGTAATATGCATCGTTTGTCATCTAATCTCTTTTTCCAAATGAAGTGAATCGAACTTCGCTATTATACAATTCCAAAAAAGTATTTGATGAGCATTCGCTTGAGGATCATGTGTAAAACCTCGTGCAAAACACATCACAGTTTTTACTGTTATTCGCGAAAGATACAGATAAAGATCTTCATATTTTACGACCATCTTCTTAAGAGCACCGTTTACCACGTAGATAGTTTTTCATTGAGGTGTCTACATTTTTTGTCTGTGGTTTTGACGGTAAGCGACATTTCGCCGCATACCTGATGCCTGTCACGTACCGCCATAAGCGCCCATGTATAATACAACGTCAACTATTAATTACTCGGAATCTATGTAGACTATTCATCTGAGGTTTTGCGTCGCTTAACGTAATTAATATCAGTCAATATTATGTAAAAACTTGAGTCTCATGACTACATTTTAATTTTCCCCACAAAGCTCCTTAACTTTATAATTTACCAATATACGTATAGTATAACTTTAGTCAATATTTTATACGCAGTAGTACTTCACAATTATCTACCAGTTATAATAAACTAATGAAAAATAGATTATTTCTAAACTTATGTATGTCGTTCATAGATGAATTAAATATGTGTTTTATGCCCGTTGTAGCATTTCTCTACGATACAAAATTGTAGTCATTTCACTGGAGACATCGAATCACAGCTGTAACAGAGAAACCGATTATTATTATCGTTTCCCTGAATGGGAGTGATGTAAATTGACTTGCTGGTTGGTTTACATTGAAAACTGATAAATAATGAAGCAGAAGAATCGTGATATCCTGGTTTACATAGACACTGATCGCTACATTACTTTATGCATCGGCGACAACGAAAATTCAAATTGAAATATCTTACATATCCTTGCATAGGTCTTCAAAACGCTCGGGAATGGGATAGCGAGCTTGTGGCGAGACCGCTAGTAATGGATCATCATCACAGTCATTGTCAACTTTGAATTCCTTGCACCTGTCAGTATAATCGTTTACGGATCGAGCGATATACGGTTAATTTTAATAATACTAACGACTTAAGTTATATGCTGTTACTAACCGGACAACAAAGTAGCGTTGATATTGGGCGATTACATTTTCAGATATACTTATAATATGATCCAGAGCGAATAAGAATGCAGGGTTACGAAAGTCACGCGCATACTCTTCTTCCTCTTCGTCAGATTTGGAATTTTTCAAAAGAGAACGGAGTTGCGGGGTATCGATCCAAATTACTTTACTACCTTCCCTTAGAATCTGCTCAGTCCATCTAATAGGCCCCATATCCGCAATTGTATTAGCATCTTCTTCCGACTGCAAGTCATAAACCTGTAATCCACGCAGTTGAAGCATATAATATACACGTTATTTGGATGGTGATTTCGTTTCGAGGAACTTTAAAGACATACGTACGTTTCTATTACTGGAAATAATAAATATACCGGGGTTTTCGGTGAAAGGCCCCGATGCTAACGATGTTGTGTCCGCAGTTAGGAAACCGAAGTTACATCTTACCCGCCGTAAGTATATCTGATGTCACTTTGGTAACCCATCTGCCGGCGAGACATCGTTTCACGTCCGGAGCCTTCACTGAAAATTCCTGGTATATTGTTAGTGTGTACCCCGCGTTGGGTTATTGCGCGATGAGAACTTACGTGACACTGACACTTCCGCTGTATCTCATCTCGAAAAGTATTCATTTTAGCCATGAAATCAGGTGAACCCTTCGCGTACATTAATAGAATTTGTCTTGATTTTTTTACGTAGTCTAGGTTTATCATTACTCCTGATGTCTGAGGTAATATATATGTCGTCGATTTCTTTGCACATTTAATGACTCCACATTTCCATATCCAGTAAAATAGTATCAATATTATAATGACACCCAGTGCTACGTAACCAATAATCGGAAGAATCGTACTCGAGGAAGCCAGGACATCCTCAGGAGGAGTGCTATTCGCGTCCTGAAAACCTGCAAATTATGAATCATGCAGTTTTATATCGATCACTCCAGATCTAACGGTAATCGTTTTGTCGTTTGCATTTCCCACCGTGAGGAATCACACCAAAGTTGTATGCAGATTTCCAGAAGTTTGTGAACCTGATTATTTCGTGTGAGCAATTGCTATTACTCCGTGCGTACATGGAGTAATACGAAGCACCTCCTCGTTTCAGACCAGTCCATTCAATATCTGCTGTCCATCTTTCGCTGCCAGATGTAGAATTAAAGTACTAGAAACATTTATTCAGTTATTATAGATATTAACATACATACGTGTCGGTTATACGGTAAACGCGGTGGTATGTGCGATAATAATCTCATAAATATGGTTGGGTCGTACAGTTTGATATTTAATTCTCAGATTGCAAATCGGACGCCAACTTTTATTCTCTATGCTATACCTGTAGTATGCCTGTGGAATAATATCAAAATTTTTTGTACAAAAATATGTCGCAGTAAAGTTTTCTGAAGAACATTAATTTTTGACGTTATTCGAACCCACGTCTAAGAACTTGGTGAAAATATTCAATTCAAAAATAGGTAGAAAAGCACTTGTTTCATGAAACTTTACTGACAGATAATACTTCACGAAAGTCGAAAGAATTTTTAGTCTTACCGACGTGTCCCATTAAGGATAAAGGTATCAAATTAATGTCCAAATCACCCTCATTTCTAATGTACTTTACATACGAGCCGTTATATTCTGAGGAAATGTAAAACTTACTCGAATGTTGAGTTTAGGACCTGGGAATGAAGAGAAACATAGGGGTTTTCCCTGAAAAATCATAAAACTGCTTTACTTTGCTAAATTATATTTTTCGTTCAAAATACGATTGACTTAATCTGCAGAAATTAATTTTTCCAGTAGCAATAGAAAAAAAAACCGAAACCATGGAAGTGTTGACAATAATGTAGCACGGACTATATCATTCGTATAGGTATACTTTCTTGAATATTTACGCACGTTAAATGAAAAGTCGCACGATTTGGTTGGGTGGTCTTTAAGTTCCATCCACATTTCACTGGTTAGGGGTCCAGTCGAACACTCCCATAGATTAACGTTTACTATGTAACATTTAACCGGTATTGATAGCTTGACACGATACGTTCTGCTCCTAAAATAATGCGGAAAAAATATTTTACTGCACACAGATTGTAAGGTGATCCTTATTATCATACAAAGTGTTATTAGGCTATACATCAATAGGCGATATAACTAATCTAGTGTCCATTCCATATTATGATTATTAAATACTTTACGCCTTACGCTGTGGAATCCTCGGGTAAGAATACGCCATTACTGAACTTGATTTTTGTATCAATGTAAGGAGTCATCGTCTTGTAAAAGGTAGGGCCTTTTACCCAAGTTTTACATTCTTTGTTTGACAGTTGAATGTAATAACAGCCAGTAAATAAGTTTGAATACGATAGATTCTGATGCTGGCTTTCATTCTGAAAGTAAATCGTCCATTCGCTTTTGAGTAAAATTCGGTAATCATGTACGATTCATACTTTCGAATAGAAAAATTTCCACGCGATGAGAATTAATTCGCAACTATAGAAGTTACCGTGTGTGAAATCTGGTCCGGGCGGTCGTATTGGACAGTGTTAGAAAAACTTGAATTTGGTTTATCTGCCGGACAATCCGCTTCATTATCAATATACGGGTAGGCAAATATCGAGACGTTGAGATCTTCTTGTATACTTTCAAACGTCACTTCAAGTTCTAAAATTGAACACCCCAAAGATTCCATGATTATTACATTTATAGAGAGTGTTGAGTAGGAACTAATTATAAAAAGAAATAAAAAGAAATATCGCTTGAGAAATTTAACACAGTCCAACCAACTTCTTTTCATAAAATTATTCCTAAGAATCTTACGGTCTGGAATAGTTGAGTTCATACGTTGCGTGACAACAACTGGCGGATCAGTTTTTTCCAACGGAATGGCCTTCTGTGGGAAGTATTTAAAATGTTTATACGACTAATCACGCAGATGTCTATATATTTAAGTTTTTGAGTTAAAATTCCATCGCATGCAACCATCGAGAGAAATTCCTTTTTTACCACCCTGGTATCGTTCATCTATCAAAATTCCTCTTCAAATAATATTTTTTGAACTATTTTACGGCTGATTCATTGCCCGGAAAGATAAATTTCTATGATAAGACACAGAAAAAAAAAGATGTAGCAAGTAGCATGAGCGATTGAAACTCAATATATCCGAAATAAGTCTATCAAGCAGGATTGCGGGCGCTCATTCAAAATTTAATTAGTTAAAATTCGTTTTAACCTTAGCTTACACTAGGAGTCACCGAGAATTTTCAAAATCGACAAAAATGTCTACGGCACGAATGTTCGTGACCGGAAAAACGGTCAAATTAGTACGCGGCATTGGGTGAACAGTAACATCTTTCATTCTAGATGCAAGGTCAGCGAACTGTCAAGAGTGTTGCGTGCCCAAGAATACTTGTAAAGTCAGTTGTAAATGGCCCAACTTGGCATTCTGTCCAAGTCAATCTGGACAGAATGCGCGACGGAATCGTTGGAACTCTGTAGAGTTTTGCTAGTTTTATGAAAATTCAAAGTAAGTTAAAATTTTTTTTAACAGCCTCCCCAAGATTGCAGAGATATACATGAATTATTGGAGAATTTTCGTCTACGCCGTTCGATCACGCTAAAATGTAAAATTCAAATTCTTATGCGCGGACGCTTATTTGAAAGACGCAACGAAGTAATGAATTTTTAATTGAAAATAATTGGTTGAAAAGTAGTAATTCGAAAAATGAAGTACTGGAACTACAGAGATCATATTTGGAAAGTCGCGTAAAAAATTTGAATAGCCTTATCTGCATCGTTTATGAATAATCATCACGAACGTAACTAAAGTCGTTAGTTTAGACAAAATTCCGCGCGGTGTAGTGCGGTTCGATAGCAGCCGAAATCATTCTCCTTTGTTCCCTTGCAATGCCAAAACCAGTGCATCCCCCTAATGATCGCAAAGTTGTGCTTTTTTTCTGCAACTAATTATCACATAGAGCGCGGTAATGATGCGCACCAAATATGTCGAAATATTTATCGCGTAGGCCTAATCTTGACTATGCCCAGAAAACTAGCGAGTGATATTATACGAACGGTAAGAGTTGTGGTGCTCATTTTATGCTCCTGCGCGCATTAGTGTACACATTATGAAAATCATGTAAGTGAACATTAAAACAGCAAAAACAGTATGATAGTTACGTACGATGTCTTTAGTGCATGTATAGTCTTTACTATCAGAGAGTGCACTAGTGTATACGATGCAGTAAATGCAAAGGACAACTAAAGTGGACACACGTGCGGTGAAATGCCACATTTCAATCACAGTTTGATGCTTCGCAGAGTATATAGTAACTGTTTAGATGAGTCAAGTGTAAACTGTGTTGAACTATATGTGATTTTTATCATTGACGAATTAAGCTGAGATGCTGTATGTCAAAGCAGAGGTGAGATATAATGTTTGTTTATCATAAACTGCACTTCATGAAGTATCCAAAGATATCACAAGTTTGACACTATTGCCTTTTTTTTAAACATGTTTGCAAAAAAACATTTCTATTCCACCGATTCAACTGTTTACGTTGTCCATTTTCGTAGCACTAACAATCTCATATAGTTTACGATTTCGTATGTATAGGTAGGTATGTCTGCACTCCCCACTCGAACGGCACGATGATATTTTAGGAGAAGGGGGCTTTGGATAACATTTAGATATTGGTCCTATAAGTTGCTTGAATACTTTTAATACAAAGATTTTCAAGTCAAGCCGCGGTATCCGGTTTAAATTGTTCTTGATTTGATTTAGAAGGCGGCACGGAAAAAATTCGTCAGTACAATAAAGACTACCCTAATGAGTGTAGTACAGAACATAAATTTACGGTTATCGGCGATAAATAGTTCGTTTCACTGTGAATTACGACTTAAACTTTTGAGAGCACACAATCAGGAGTTAGATATAATTAATCAGTTCTGTTGTGCCGAAAGCGGCCTCCGGATATTGGCTGACACTACTTTCTCCCACAATAAATAAAGCTGAAGGGTGTTCAACGATTCATCCGCAGTTAACTACGGCGGATCACAGGGACCCTCCTTTAGGTGCGTCGTTTGAAAATTTCCAACTAATTGTAAAACACGATGCAACATCAGTGCGGTCGTGGTTATAAAAAGAACTCACGAATCCGTTTCAAAGTAATAGTGAGGCGTGTATTTGATTTGCTAATAACGCGATTAATTTCGGTCTACTTCAGTCACCGAAGTCACAATATTAGCGTAGTACTGTAGTAGCTTCAATTAGCTGCGAAGTACTTGTTTTTAAGCAATTCGACTGATAAAAAATTATAATTATCTGCAATATTATGGCTTACAAGGCCCTCTTAAAATTTGAGACAACTACAGTTACTACTGTTTCTTTGTTTAAAACCATATTACTTCGGAATACACGGTCTTTAAACCGAAAACCAACATTAGTGTATCACCTGCAGATTACCTAATTATTGTATAAATCATGTTTCGTTCATTAGCTTATGCATGTAGCGTGAGCTTCAATCTCTACGTGAAACAGACCTACAAGGGCAATTCTTGAAATATAGGTACCTACAAGACCAATGTAATGTCACCTCAGCGACATTATTCTCGCTCTGTTTTCCCACCCTGTATAAAGTCATCTATAGACAATAGTTTTACTGTAATTTTTAGGTGATTTTTATCCCTGAAACAGTTTATTCCACAATTGAACTACGTACATTTCTTCATGTATTTATCACACCATAAAAAACATGGAAACAAACAAATCGACGCTAAATGTGGTCAACAGCTATTCCTATCGCCAAGCTTACATTATGCTTATCTACAAGTGCAGATATTTTTGCTCGAAGCGGATCAACTTCCGGCGGACGCAGCAATGCTCCCGGACGTGCGGTTGCGTTATGGGTCTTAAACCAACTTTATTGCGATAAAATTTCGGTTTCGTTTATTCCATGCCATCGAAAAAAAGTCAAGTTTCTCGAATTTCCATCATTATATTAATTCACCTCGAGTATAATTTACAAAAAAAAAGAAAAAAATCATTTAATCCATAGTCGGTTTAATAGCACGAAATACGGATTCAGAAACTACGAAGCTGACGAATTTGGATGGTAGAATACAATATAATAAACTTTTTCTTCTTGAAAATCGAAATATGAATAAGTTATTTCGCACAAGTTTAGTGATTGACGTATGAATCAACGGTTCCGATCTATCGTGAAAAGGAAAACAGTATCTCATCAGCATCATGAACAGTATTCGTTTGTCTTTCCTCTACTGTTCCTCCTGACTGTTCCCATTGCGACACTCCGGCCACGTGCACAGCAATAGTAATGAAAGAACGAAGCAAAAATACGAAATACGGAGAGTAACACAGTCTTTCTCAGGACGCTGGGAATAAACCATGGGTTGCCCAAATATTTTAAACTAGCTGGAAGAACGTAGGCAATGAGGCGGTGAGACAAGTCATACAATTATATGTGATAGAAAAATTATCATTTATTCGGGAAGTGAGCAGATTATATGTATAGATATACATGTAATTGTAGGAGCTATGATGTTGGGTTTTTAAGAGTTAGCCACAATTTTAAGTGTATCTGGGAGAGGATAGTGCAGTGTAGGGTAACACCACTTTATCGGATGGTTCCTATTATTTTTTACAACGGCCTCCTGACAAACGGTATATGTTAGCTTGAAAACCTGGAGGTAAAGTGACGCTTATATTGACTCTCGGTTAGATACACCGTAACAATTTCTCGCTATTCTCGAAAATTATATGTTGACTCTACTGGGCGAATAATATGAATCTAAGACGTGAATTTAACTACTGATGATCTGTTGTTTTAAAATTATGTAGGGTGACCCCCCTAATTGCTCATCTCAAATTAGCCTGCCTCGACTCAATGGCATAAACGATAACGAACGCTACCGTGACCCGTATGTGTCTACAGTAAACTTATTATACTACAAGTGTACTCCTGAGTTTTGCTTATATCGATGACATCGAAACGTAACGTTTAGAGTAAATTCAAACGATTTTGACAGGCAGAAAGATCGCAGTACGATACGAGGTGCGTCACCCTACCAGTTTATACGCAGATCTAATTCTGTCACACGGACATGGCCCTATTTATTCATAATAAGGTGTTAATTTGTTATGGGAGGGTAGCAAGTGAGTCGGTGCCGCGCGACGGAGGTGGAGAGAAGCTTGGCCCTGTCAGCCGTGGTATATATTGCTCCGTGGTCCAACAGAGCGCTGGTTTACCCCATGCGCTTGATTGTTTGCCGATCGGCGGAACTAACAGTGTTGCCAGATCAGGAGAATTCTTCCTAAAAGGAGGAATTGGAAGTTTCCAAAGAAAAATTGGGAGGAAAAAATATCTAGGCGTTTTTTCAGCAGGAATTTGAGGAGTTTACGCTTCGCTCGCCAACTTTGCAGTTTGTACTGCCTTTGTTTGTTATCTTTCTATGCGACAAGTGCTGATATTTCAGATATAGTGACAGCTTATTCTGAAAGGTGGATTTTATGTAGAAACTTTTAGGAGGAAATTTTGATCCACGGAGCTATTTCAGCAATCTGAAACCTTTGACGCTTTAACTCCACGGAATTGCTCTAGACAAAACCGGCTACTAAAAAGCACTTTTCTAGGGCTCTGCCAAGTTTACTAAATAACTTTTTCATATTATCGCGAATTCAACCAGCCAAAATGTTTATTATAAATATCTGAATAATCAGTTTATTTAATTTATTACACAGAATTATTAAAATAACTTCATGGAATTACACATTCTGTTTTCAACAATCAATGTCTGAAGTCTCAATTAGTCAGTATATCTTAAGAATCATTGGGTCAACGACTATAAACTTATGGTGAACAATCCTTTTCAATAAATATTTCCTGAACAAAATAAATTAGATCATCACTAGGGCCTGGATTAATACGTAATTACATATTTTTCATTTAAATCATTTTCATTCCTCATATGGTTTTGTACATAAAGTATGATGTTTGGCGCCAGAAAATGCAGTTTCTGTATATCATATTTTAGTTTTTTAAGTCGATAGTCTATGTACATATTTTTTAATTTCAAACACATATTTACCGGGCTCTAGTCTTCATGGTCCAGATGACGTGATCGTGGGACTTGGATTAGATTCAGTAAAGTATAAACATTTGGCAGTTTGATATTTATACCGTACAAATTTCATGTACGTATAATAGTTATTATGAATCAAATTTGATGCAAAAAAATTACACAAGAACATTTATTATTACAAGGTGTAATTCTGTTCCAAAGAACAATAGAATAAAAATTGAAATGCTTCAAAACTAAAATGATTTCAGGTAAGTACAAGTTGGAAAACCTTTAATGTTGGTAAAAGCCCTAATTACTTAATTAGACATGGAGTTCAGAAAACTGCAGTATTCAGTAATTGTGGAAGATTATTCTTTGTGATGAATAAAAAGTAAATGTTCACATGACATCACTGACCCATAGTATGAATGTAGATTAGATACCGTATTATGTACAATGATCGACCTTTGATCTTTGATAACCATAAATTCCTGGAACATTTTCAACATACGTAAATTAGAGGTTGAATGATGTCGCGATTCGTGGCTAACCGCATATGCTGTTAGACCAGATATGCCCCGTCAGATTTAGAGTTCTTTGGTGTCTCACATGACACTGAAAACGTTACACGTTATATGTGTATATTTCTGGATGTTAAATTACATACACGTATTGCAATTCTGTGTCCAGGTCAATTATCCTTCTTCATATACTTACTTCACGGCTTCCTACGTTGGAAAAAAAAAAATCAGTCAGTTTAATTTTTCTTTTTGGAATTATATGTTGTCTGATGTATCTTCGTTATTCAATTTTAATCTTTTAACAATTGATAGGAGTCATGAGAGTCCAGTGCAAGCTGATTAGAATCTACCACAAGATTACGTTGCTAGCATTGTAATAATTATTATGTGAAAAGTATCTCAATATCATTTTTTCCTAACTCTGTAGCTTGCATGGTTTTTTACAATGTACCTTAGAGATCAGATCGGTTGAAAAGATATTAGAAATAATATTCAAGAGGCAACAATTTTGTTTCCACAGATATTCATTAATGAAAATTTGAATATTGGATATTATTTTACGTTTCTAAGACCAAACTATAATTTAAAAATAGTGCCAATTTGCGAATCTAATAATAAGGCTTCATCCATTGGTCATCAAAAATACATTTCAGATCTGTAACAATTGTCCTGAGAATTTTGCTTTCTCATGAGAAAAGCGTTATTCTTTCTCTTTCCACACCTCCACAATCCTTGACTAATTGAAAAATTCCCTGACTTTTCCTCAACTTTCCGGTTTCCCCTGACCAATGACCACCATGTGATAAGCAAAAAAACGTGTTCGTAAATGTCGTGAGTTACCATATTACGGAATAAAATCAAAATTAGCATCAACTCACAGATGTGAACACAATTCATCAAAATGCTCAGGTAACAGAAAACGCGTATGCGGCGAGATCACGGCAAGTGGGTCATCAGGTCCATCAGTCACTTCAAAACCATTCCATCTGCCGACAATAGGTCAGAATGTAAAAGGGTGCATATTTTCAACCGATATTATGCATACTGATCGACATGTTATTATTGAAAATATGATTTGTGACAGACACTAACCGGACAATAAAGTGGTCTCGATATTGTGTGATTGGGTCCTGATATAAAGTTTTGGATGTAGCAAGAGCAAATGGTATTGAAGTATCACGAAAGTCAACCATATAGTCCTCGTCTTGCTCTACATGCGACTTATCATTTTCCACGAGCGAACGGAACTGTGGAGTATCAACCCAAATGACCCTACAGCCATGTTTTAGTAAGCGGTCAATCCACTCATTAGAACCAAATTCAACATTCAGATCATTGTCGTCATCTGATTGCAAGTCATAAACCTAGAACCATGGTAAAAGCATTGAGGTATATTATGTCGCAATGCGTAGCATTGAACATGCTGTAATCTGGCTTTAATATCGAAATACTTATTTGGAAACCTGACTCATTATTTACTTACAACAAAATCCTTTACATTGCGAGGGAATACAAATAAAATTGTTTTTATTCAAATGTTTTCAACACCACACAGAGAACTGTATTATTTTGAAATAGAAGAATTTTAGAACAAAGTAGGGATGAAACTTACCGAACAACCGCATCTTTCTTTTAAATTATCTCTGAAAGATCTCATTTCTTCCATGAACGAATCCGGACCCTTTGTGTAAATTATTAAAATTCTGTTGGGCTTCTCTTTGTACAGTAACGGACTTACTGTGTTGAAGGGTACATCATTCACCGTATGGCTTCTTCCACGTTGGATTCTGAAAAATTTAATTATCCAAAAGAGCAATATTACTGCCAAGAGAACGCCAACTGAAATTAATGAAAGCTCATCAAGATTCCATTCATCTTTAGGCTTTCCAGGCTTCTTAAAATGAGCTGCAATTAAGACAATCAGATTCATTAATTGTATCAATTCCTGGTTAGCATAATAACATGAATATCTCACTTAGATAGAACCTCCCAATCAGGGCATAATTCCTCCATTGTCCCACCTTAAGCCATAGATCGCCACATTGGTTTTGTATCACGGTTTGTGAGAATTGTGCAAAGTAACGGACATCACCTTGTTTCAGTCCTTCCCATTCGACCTTAATGCTCCAGGCACCATTCGTTAGATTCTCATGGTCCAACTGTGTGCATCAATTGTTTGATTTTGATTTTAGAATCACAGAAAATGATGGAGGAAACTGGTTCAGATAAGAATATTTTTTGAGGAATATAACACTTACTGGCCATGAAAGACTAAGGTTTGTGTCACTTTTCTCGCATATTGGTTTTTTCAATTCTTTTTTGTCATTCTGTGAATACGAAGAGTTAAGTTAGCCATACATTATATCATGTCGTAAAAAGTGTCGGATACACACGTCCATTCCTTATTTCATTTACAACAAAGAATAGACATCGTATACAATTATGACCTAATCAATTGTCCCTGTGCGTAATGTAACATTCTACACATGTATGGACGCTCAGATTGATTTTGATACATTGAAGGCCACCTATGGCACCTGTTTCCCATTTCAAACAAGTGGCAGCAGACTACAGCAGTGTCCTTCAATGTTTTAGAATCAATTTAAGGATCTATACAATGAATATCAGAGTAGTCGTACGTTACCATGCGCACATGGCAAATCTGTGTTGCCGGTGATGTGATGGCATTCAAATCACTTTCAGTTGCGAACTTTTCTTTATCAATTTCCCACAACTCAAGATTCAATTGCAAACAGGTTGTTCGTATGGTCATATGAAAAGGTAACGCTCGACTCCTGAAAATAACATTACACGGTTCCTTCTTGTATCTAATATTTTGTATCATCATTGACGTTGATAAATATGAAAATCAAAACTATTAAATAGTAATCTAATAGTATTTTATCAAGGAACTATGCGGGTTTGTTATGGAATATTTAGCCAAGCAACATTCTTCATTGTCGTTATAATGATGTATCGTTTAAGTCCTCAATCCAAAAGAAATAAAAATTTTATTCCTAGCATTGATGAAGTGGACTCTTTTTGCACATAGTGAAGACGCGCAAATTCAAAAGTTTCAATAAATTGGAAAAAGAACTAATATAGCAGCTTTTGTAAAATTGTAGGTTCTTCAGTGCAATCAGAAACAAAAATCGAAAATGTGAAGTATACTTCTACACTTCTACTACAAAACGGGAAGTGTGCCAGGAGTAATTTTTTTTCATATAAGAAAATTGTTGTTTGAAATTTGTGTCAATAAATACCAAAGGTAATTACCAAACGCAACTTGGATAGACACAATTGGTACACTAAACAGGTGTAGGCTTCATCGCATATTAGAAAGTCGACATCACTTGCAGATAATTATGTTAGGCTTTGCAAAATTGATGCCCATAGTTTCTTAAGGTCGGTATATTATTTTTCAAAATTTACGTGAATTTATCCACAACAGATGACAGTCAACAATGCAACCAACACGGCACATTGTTGTAAATCAATTAAAACTCACGTTAAAGCAGCCAAATGCGAAATATTTTCAAAATGGCATTTCAAGGTTGTATCATAGAGAGGATATGTGGTATTGTAAAAATATGGACCCCACAACCAACTCTTTTCTTCTCTATTTGTCATGACAAAATAATAACAGCCAGTAAATATGTCGATAAATGTACCATTAGCAGGCACACCTTTCTGAAATAAAAAGATAAGTTGAAAGAAAAACAAAATCAAAATACAAACTAAAGAACCTAAGATCTTGTATTAATGACTTGTTGTCTACAATGAGCGTTTGAATTAATATCGACTGTTACATATACAGCCACACATCCTAAATTACCCACTTTTATAGACAATGATGAATCCTCTGCTTTAGGCGTATTTTGGAGCAGATTAATATCTTTTGTAGGGTCACAAGGACATTCCTTCTTATTCTTCACATGTGGTTTCGCTAGTAGAGTAAGATTGAAATTTTCTCGTGGACTTGTTACATTCCAATCAATTCCTTAAGACAAATATAAAAAAAATGAATTTAATCACTATGTGAAATGAAATATTTCAATACTGAATCATTAATCAAGATATAATTAGTATATGCACAAGTGCGATTGGCAATTACATTCCAACAATATGTATAGCTATTAAAAAAAATGTCATACCGCTAAAACCAGCAAAATCTGGATATTGTGTAGACTGTTGGTGTTGAAGCCAACTGGGTGGCTCGGACGACTTGGGTTCATAGTCACACTGATTATTTTGGTTCAAATTTGCCGAACTGGACTGACTGTCGAATTTAAGCTTTACACACGTACGCTGTGGCGGACTAAAGTTCCACTCTCGCCAAGTCTAAAACGAGTAACCACGTCTGAGTAGAGATAGTTATAAATTTGACCGTTACAGCTTTTGGCAAAAACGAATTAAGAAAAAATATTTCACAACTCTGACGACCTATTAGATGCAGTATCAAATTAGTTTGATTATAATATATATGAGGCATTCTTCACTTTTTTTTTATCCTCTCGGACCTGATTCATAATTGGTTATATTGCAGTACTACTTAAAAGTACTCTCTGTGAATTTTTTCAGATTTTTCAATTTACTCGTTTCGGAAACGTTTTTTTTTTTTAAGCCTGTATATCGTAAAAGATTGGAGTCTGACAAAAAAAATTGTAACAGAATTATACTGCGTCTAAAAATTGTTATTTTGTCATACAATTATTTTACATAAATTTAGAGAATAGAATTTAAAAATTTAAATATAAATAATACATTATTATGTCCAGTTTCCTTGCCATACCCTACATCAGCGCACACACGGAGAATTATCCAACAAATCCAGATGGAAACAGTCAAATTTCTCTCCCTCATTATTCACTGCAAATTCAAACACTGGCTTAACATTCTATTTTCCTGGCATCAACTAAGAAGTTGGTGTATCTATTTGTCAATGGTGGGAGGTAATAATAATATACGAGTGAAGATTATCAATTACGTTGGGGGATTTTTGTTGTTTTAGACTTCACGCACGACTTGAATGATAAATCGAAAGAACCTAGTCTTCGCTCTATAATCGTACCTGTTGCACGCGAGTGTGTGGCAAGCGTACTTGAAAGTTTCGCACGCCACTTTGGTCTGGATTTTGAGGGGCAGAAAAATACTGCAGTCGGCAATGCGAACAAAATACGTGACCCTAGGCGACCCGGTATTAAAACGCACCTGGTGGCGCTTTCCTTGCTTCATTGGCAAACCTATTGGTCAAAAATTCCATGGCAGAACATGACTACCCGTAAAAATCTAGCCTAAGTGTAAATAAAGCCGAAGCTAGAATTACTTTTGGCGCATCCTCGTTAGAGAGGAATAGCCGCTAGAAAAAGAAAAAGAAGAGGAAGAATTATTTGAAACAGAAAATACAATTTTTACGAGATATGTGGTGAAAACAAGGCTAGGACCATCACTGGGCGCTTGTCTATGATGATCATAGCTTGGCAGGATCGTAGGATGAAAGAACACAAATAACCATCTAATTGGTCAGTATTTATAATCATCCGATTGAATTTTTCCGAATCTAATCGTGTATTCCATCGTAGTTCGGGCCCGATCGACAGGCACAAAAGAAACAATTATCTCGGCGTGCGGCTCCATCTTGATAGGTGTATACGTAAATCAGTACAGCCCCATTGTATATACGTCTGAACGAAAACACTCCAACATATTTCTGCGTGCAATGAAAATGAATTTGAGTGTTTTCGTTCACATTTTGCATGTAGAATGTGGCTGTTGAGCACTTTTTCGTGATTGAGATACGTGGACTTCGATATATACGTCACATCTAAATCGACGAGGGCATGGACGTGTGTATTATCTAAATATATTCAGGACGTTATTTTTCCTGGTCACGCTATGCCCTCATCCAGGAAATAATGATTATCTGTACACTTTTTTTTATGAATGAATATTCTTTGTCTAAGTTGAACGCAAGTACTATAAAGCTTGAGATTGCATGTTACGAATTACTTCAGCATTAGATTAACCTTTGGTTCCAAAATAATAAAAATAATTGCTCATATATTTATTGCAATACTGTAATATTTTTAGGAACTGAAGGAACCAGAATAAAATAAAAACAAATCAGACGTAATTCTGACCAAGCAACGCAATTACTGTACGATGCAAAAACAAATGTTATCTGCCAAAGTTCAAAGTGTGGTTAGTATATGTTGCCTAATGTGATGGTTATTCAGTCGTACATATCTGGTAATGCCTACCATCATTTGAACTACGAGTTATTTCTCTTTGCATCCAGGCTAATCTCGAAATATTTGAATGACTAAAAATATTGAATATAATTTGTTGCATTTTTACAGAACAAGGCATTGGACTTACTTAGATCCAGGCAGGAGAGTCAAGCTGCGAAGAAGCACAGAAAGATTTTAAACAGCATAGATGACAGAACTAAGTTTCATTGTTGTAGTAGTAAAATGCACAACAGACGCAATCGTAAGACAAAGAAAGTGGCTTCGTCAGGATTTTCTCATGCCTTAATAGCCACTGAAATGAGAAAATGCCTAATGAGACATGACTGGGCTCATATAACCGAACTCTTACCACTCTTGTTAAGAGGGCATTCAGAAACAGAGCCACTCATGTGGAGGTATCTAATTATACAAATATTGTACGGTACCAAAGGTAATTTGGCAATGCTTAATCATTTCCTCGAAATGTCTGTGCGTACTCAAAGTTCAGATTTTCTAAATGTGGTATTAGCACTTCCCGCTCAAATAAAAGAAACTGACTCCATGTCAATTGAGTTTGACAGTTAATGCTATAAACTTGAATCATTTAGAACAATTAGGTATTACAAGAATATGAGAATAACATAACATGCCACATAAGTGTTTTCCGGTATCTGAATTAGAAGTAATTGTTTGTGGAAAATAACGCTTTACCACGTCAAAAAATTACGGAATTAGCGCAAATAAATGAATGCCTCATATTTTGACATGTGTTGTTGATGAAAATGGGAAATTCGCTAATTATTCGATTACACATTATATACTTGTATATTACTTATTTTCGTACATTTTTTTATGATAAACATAATAAAAGTTAATATTAATACAAAGATACTATTTACAACGACTCTCAATAGATCATCGACGTTTCCAATAATATAAACTATGTAAGTGATGCGCACAACAATAGGGCATTATGTACACGTGTTGTAGCAATAAAAATATAAAAACAACCACAAGGTAACATATAAAATACAGTTAAAGACTGTCCGAAAAACGTTCGGACTGCCTTTCATTGATTACCTACGTGAAATCAATTTGTACATACAAAGAGTACCTACAAAATGCGTTTGTATTGACGAATTCAAATTCAGGTACAAGCTATGGCAATTTTACAGAATAACTATATTGAACAGCAACTGAATGATGTTCGAAAAATTCGTTCTTCATCGTGCAAGTTTATTATTGACTTCCAAGTAGCTGTGAAAACTCAGGGTGGTCACACAATTTGAATTTGGAAATTCTGTTTCCCTGACCGAAATTACGCTTTTCCTCTGACTTCTTGCTTGGGTTTATCGCATTTGGAAACACTTTTCCTGTATTTTCGAAAATGTTTGAAGTAAATATTTACTTCATTAATAGAACGTCAAAGTTTTGGTCTGCAGCATACATGTTGTATGCGTATCATCATTCTGATCTATACAGATAAATGATAATAATTGAGCAAGTGCAGGAATTCAAAAGATAAACCAAAAACTCGAGCGCATATAGCAGACAAGAAAATTGACAATCTTCCAATTTAAATCATCAATAATATTTGAAAAAACAAAATCCTCTAATATATCCCATTTTTCCAGGTTTTCCAGATGAGTGGCCACCCTGAAATTGATTACGCACAGCAGACCCAGTGACATTTGAAGAAACAGGTCATTCTCAGCAGACATCTATCTCACAACTAGTTTCATTCATACTGTTTTCTTAGCTGGAACCAAGGTACAGCTCTGGTTGGAAACCTTAAGCTTGTCTTTCGCAACTACGTACAGTTAAAAAATTCTTCCATAACGTTGCAGCAGCTTGTAACTGATTTATAGACATGATTTATACATTATTACATCACAAACTTAAGATTCTAATTGATGCTATTTCTGAGTAGCTGTACTGATAGTTTTAACTGCGGTTCAATGATGTAATGTGAAATAAAATTCATGAGATAGTACTAGAAGACTTGCAAGCATCGCCTTAATATGTGGACAGACGATATTTTCTATACTCTCAGAGGTAATGACACAAAGTTTCATACTGGTTGAAAAAATTTGACATGAATAAAATGATGATTTGATGAAATTATAGTAATAATAAATACGTGTGTGAGAACTGGTAGGTGAAGTTACCAGTCAGTCTAGGGGCAAATGAACATGAGGGTCATTTGATGCCAGCTTCACAAGCGTTTTCTTCACTCTGAGTACCGGGAGACGTGCAGCAGGTTTCCCATGCCAACACTCGCGAATCAATTTTCCCATTCCAGCGAGAGTCTAAAAAACACCATGCATGTAGTAAATTGATTTTGTTTTTCTATTGCAGTCAATAAAAATACATTATATAAAAAAACTTACAGGATCTGAGTGCCATCGGTTTGGAAGAGGTGGTCTTCGCTGATTCAGCGACACCAATTTTCGCATTTCTTCAAAAGAGGGTTCTTGGTTGCTACCCGAAAGCCACTCAGAATAAGGAGCAGCATAATCCAAAGCCACACCACTACTCACGCATCTCCGACTTACCTCCCACATAACCAGTGCTAAACTGTAAATATCTGCACGACGAAAACTCTCTAAACACTCTATGTTTATTCTGTAATCAGAAATTTAATAGTATCTTGTTAGATTTGAGTTAAGATAAAAGTTAAGATGTAAAAACTCAACAAACATAACATTGTGCATACGTTTGATCGAGGACTTCTGGACTCATGTACCGCTTGGTACCTTGACGAAGATCAACTCGATCCATGGTGAGACGTTCCTGAGTTACAGCAAGTGCGAAATCTGATATTGCGCAGGCACCATTTGCTTTGACAAGTATATTTTTGGTTTTCAAGTCGCGGTGCGACATTGCTGGTTTTCCTCGGGTTCCATTAATTTCAGTGTGTAAATAAAGTAGTCCGTTTGCCACACTCAGACAGATGTTCAGCGTTTGGTGGTGTGTCAGGGGATGGGGCGAACGATTTAAATGATTATAAAGAGAGCCAAGTGGATGGTAGTGTGTCACTAGCCACAATTGAGTGCAGCTTCCTCTGCTTGTCATATCGGTGCCGACATATCCGAGAATATTGTCGTGACGTGATGGTAAAAGTCTAGAATATACCTCCGTTTCACGAGTCCATGCGGCTTCATCTCTTGAGAAGTATATTTTTACAGCTACGCACTCCCCGTGCCAGACACCACGCCATACTTCGCCACCAAATCCGCCACCTCCACCACTTCCACTTCCTAAGCATTCAACTAATGCTACCTGTTTTGCTAGTGTACGTTGAACAAGTAATGGTAATCCTGATCCTGAACCGCTAGTCAGACTCCGTCCATCCAAATATTCCTGTTTAGTAGATAAACAAATCACAATGATTATACCAATAAGTATGCACTTGCCAATGATTTCACTCATTTGCAAGTAATTTTACGTATTTGCAAATATACTGCAGTACTCAGGCCAAAGGTGATGTCATCGAAATATCACATCTGGCCTGCTAATGATTACAATTTGATACCTTGAGGGTGCTATCACCAGCAGCAGTTGCTCTGAGCTCATGCGTATGATAGGTGGAAGTTGTGGAGGGAGATGAGGAAAAATGAAGTGAGGAAGGCTCTAGTTCTGAGTCAACTAGAAGTTTGTTTCGTCGAGGGACCAATGGGCGCTTGCGACGTGTCCTACGAATGAGTATACAAGCGAGTATGCCGCTTCCGACTACTCCAAGTCCAACCATCGGACCCAGGATTGCCAGAGTCAGTTTTACTGCATAATCTTCCACTCCTGTAAAGGAAAAACTATTGTTATAGCTAAACCATCAAATTTTCATGAACTTCAGTATGAATGAAACGTCAATAATTTATATTTATTTTTCTTCTATCTTTCAACTTCTATTCACCGTTCGATTGCTCCGGGGAATACTGCGAGGGCAGGTCAGGAAAAGGTCCGTTATTACATAAATCACCCTGGCAGCATACAACGCTGAATTGTCCACCTCTAGTTGAACTGCTTGCTTGTCTCTTTTTTCCACTACCATTTCCAACTGGTTGTTGTTTGCTACATATCAACGGCATCTGTTCAGGTTTTATGGTACAACCTCTACTCAGTTGCTGTGTCCCATCTGCTTCCTGCACTTTGGACTTCCAGCACTGATGGGGAAGAAAATTAAATTGGTATTACACTACCACTTTTGTGTGTTAAGGCTCAGATGATCACTTAACAAACCAGCCATATGTTTCTTCCAATTTATACACATGATGAACGATAATCTTTTATTGTAAAAATACTGTATGGTTTCATCACTGTAAGAAGTTTCACTTCAATTGACACTATTTTAAATTTAATGTATGATTTATCCGCATCAGATCTGATTGTACGAAAAATATAAATGCAATTTGAATTTATAAGATGATATAGGAAAATTGCACTCAAGACAAAGCAAGAACTCTGAACTTTGAAAAGCTTCTACTACTTTATTAAATTTGCTCTCAGTTCCAGCTATGCGTTGAAAAATTGCATTTCAAACGGTATTCATATTGACATAAATCAAAAATGGAGTGAGCGCTGAAGCTATCTTTATTGAACTAATAGATATTGTCTTCCTAAAACTGAGTAGACCAGTTACTTGTTGGAAAAATAAATATTTCAATGACATGAATGATAACAAGCAGCGCAGGTATTATTTTTACTCAATAGTCAACTTGAGTCCATTTATGTAATGAAAAGTTATGTGGTTGATTCTGTCTTATTGGTACAAAACTGAAATTGAGAGAGAAGAAAACTGGATCTAGCTGATTAATAACAAATAAATGGATGATTTAATAAAACTAGTGCAAGTGATAAATGATATGTAGAAAAATCTCTCTGGAAAGGTTTTGAACCTACTGTGATTGCATCGTTGCAGGTTTCTTCAGACGAACAATCTGGAGGATCACAAGAGAGGCACTTGTAACGTTTTTGGGTTGAAATACCGCCCGTAATCTGACGATGTTCAAGAGGATCAGGTGGTTCTTCATTGTCCATGGAAACGTCAACCTCCCTCAATCCTATACTTTGTTTTTCTCCTGTTAAATCCAAAACGACATGAAATAATTTGATACACACTGGCATAGGGATGCAAAATTATGCACGCCAAGTTCGTACTCGGAAAATCATAATTGTTTTAAAATTTCGTGAAAACAGCCGTTGAATCTCTTACGGCACTGTTCGTATTTCTTCCGTTAACACATGAACTACCCCTTTTTTGAGGGAGATGTAAAAGAAGAAATTTAGTCATTTCGTTGCCGTTTGTGGCACTGATAAGGGCTATTAATATTGCGTTACTCAGCTGATGCTCGTATCCTTAAAAAATTTTCTTCGGTAAACACAAAGTAGAATAATCCTGTATGCGTGCATTAAGGCTCGTACCTGGACATAATTTGAACGTCAACAAAAGCACAAAATGCGTGATAAATATAACATCCGCCATGTCTGTGCGCGTCAAAACAATAAACTACTTGTCTCAGATCACGGTCTTACATACAGGTCTTGCAACGAACTGAAATTTGAGTGGTGGGGGTAGCCGCGTTATTGTCCAAATTTTTTTGCCACTACTGACCACTACGCAGCGCTGTCAGTTATTCATAGGACATATGACTGACATTACCAACGTAAGGTTATCTGTGTACGAGTATCAAAAAGATTGGTTAGGGTTCCGCCAAAGAATATTAATAAGCTTATGAATAACTCGTAGCGTCGCTCTTGTGGCCATAAGTTGTACTTTTGTTCCGGACGTGAACTGACTACCCCCCACCACGTTCGTTGCAAGACCTGTATGTAAGACCGTGACTCAGAAACTACCAAAAAATATCGAGTTCCACTCATTGTCGCGATGACTGAAGATATATAAAGACTGCTAGCCTCATAGGACTTCTCGTAATCGAAAATGGACAAGATAAATTCATTATCAAGCGCCCTCTGCGTCCTTCCCTGCACGCGCAAATCAATTCGGCAAGATTGTTTGTGAAAAAAATTTGAGTTAGTTATTATTTTACAAAAGACGTAGCTATATCATGATTTATTCTGTTTTCAATAATAATCTGATGCGGTTATCGATGAAGTAATGGTAGGTTCATGCGGAATGAATGCCGGTGGTTTCACCTCCGTGAAGTTGGCCCCCCGAAGAAACGTAGAATGTCGATGGGCTTATAATATACCTATTTATTACTTGAACAATTATTGATATGAAAACATAATCCATGTTGAAGTATCACCAGGGTGTGTAACAAAAAAAAATACGTTTCGAATTACAGATGAGAGATATGTTAATTATAAGCTATTCAAAAAATGGAAAATAAAAGATAGATAGGTGATTATTAATCAATGAATAAAATTACGGAGAACATTGCATTATATTGCTTCATATATTGTATTACTGAAGTTATAAACAGTAACTGACAGTTCTTAAGTTCTTCTCGTTACTCCGTTTGATGGCTACAAGGCTTTCTACATTCAAGTGCCATACGGTTGTCATTTTAAACCCAACACAGTTGCAGGCTTACCAACAGGAAATAAATTTTTGTCATTAAAGTACTGTGTGTAGCTGACAGAGAGAAACCTAATTGTAGCTGAGTACAAACTTTATCCCACAGATTTAAACAACCCCCACTTAAAGTGTATGTGTATACCAGACAAGAGAGGCCCGGCTTTAGCTGTGCAGTCTTTTTCGTATTACGGCACCAGCTCAGTACACTGACCGCGCAGTCCATCTCCAATAAGTCTATGGTCGTGAGTCACAGCGGACAGAGCGTATAGTCATATTTTTCACCAAGTAGTAGCATGAAATCCGTTCATTTCTCACACTTACAGAGTCTTTTACAAAACAGTAATTCCGTGACAAAATGTACAGTAATACCAAACGTACAGTAAAAATGTTTGCATTTCAAACGACGAAGTTCACAGCATTGACTGAGGAATATATCAGTCAACATTCACGGTCTCTGCAGGAGGGTTGATATAGAAAGTTGCAGTCTTACAATTAGGGGGATTATTTTAAATTTATTTGGAGTCGATCTAGGGATTGGCCCGGACAAAAATTCGTCAACACCCTAAATAAGGATCACCCTACTGGCTATGTGTAAAAATATGGATGTAGATGACGATTACGTGATTTATTCACAACATATTAAAGCTTCGTCTTTGCAGCAGTGACAATTGAAATTAATATTAAAGGTGTATGAAAATAAATAGTAAATGGTATACATATAAAACGTATTGGTAATATTTGTTACATGTGGAACAGCAACATCTTTAAAAGATGTGATTATGCTGCAAGTCGGAGACAGTAATGTGTATAATGTTACTTGATTCTTCATCTTAATCAGGAAGGATTCCTTGGCTTAAGTTCATCGTAGCACGATCTCAGGAAGATGTGATTCTTCTTCATCGGATTATAGAACTCGTGGCCCTAAAATATGCAACACAACAATTTGTATCGATATCAAACTTACAATAATTAATTACTTCAAATAATTAAGGCTTGCACACCTTAGCCCAATCGTAAGAAACAGCATAGGCAAAGATTTGACCATTATGGTTGAAGCAACACCGTGTGATAGCTTGTTCCATTGGTTCTGAAGGCTTCAACTTGGTCCGTGCATCTTTATCCCAAAAACTGAAAGTTCCATCACTTCCCACTGTAGCCAATGTACCATGAATTGGATGGAATGCTATATCATTCACCTGTGAATATAATTTAGCGGGATTAGCATAGCATGATTCACTGTTTTTTCATAAAACGGTTGTGAAGTTGAACATTTTTTATTATTTAAACACACCGCATAGATATCTTGAAACCCACTAGAAGCGCCATTAGATCTATGGCATTTGAAAGTAAAATTGTCCTTCGGATTGGCAGGGTTTACGTATTGGATAGCCACACGGCCTTCAACACTGCCAAGGGCATATCCAGTTGGCACTTTTTTCTTGTCCCTAAATATTGCCAGGCATCGATGTTGATACTTTAGCGGTGATTCGATCCGCTTATATTCATGAGGCGTTCCCTCCAGTTGATAAACGATCAGACCTCGTCCAGCAGTTCCAACAACAGCCATGGGATAATCCTAAGTACAATTCATTTTTGCTTACTTAGGATCATTATAAATTTCCAATTTTAGTACATTTTGGATTAAATCTCCTTCAGAGGAAGTTTGGCTTTAAACAAAATTGTTCCATAAGGCTTCTAAGATAATGAAAAACAGAAACCAAATAGGATTTCTGAATGGTTCTCATACATACCACATCAGCACAATAACACCTCTCAGGCAGGTTGATGGTCATCAGTGGCTTGGGACTTCGAGTATCCCAAAACTGGAATGAAATAAATTATGAGCATCATGTATCGCGGCATATCATATCAGTAATGAAAAGAGGAAAGTACAAAGTTTACCTTGAGAGTTTTGTCCCAAGAACCAGTCATAAGGCAACTGTAATTGGAGCCTTTTATCCAGTGGCAAGTCTTGATCGGAGCATCGTGAGCTGCGACTTGAATACATTGATTAGAACCAAGGTCCCAGCACTTTGCCATTTTGTCACACGCAGCCATAAAAACCTTCGTACCATCCTGAAAGAGAGGCACATGTTTAAAAACGTAAGAATGATATATAAGGCTGCACGTCATTGATGAAACTTTAAAATTAACGCACATCACTCCAACAGACATCAAGAACAGGTCCCGCCATTGTCTGCATAGATTTAGGTACTGTTTTACCAGACTGTTCGACCTCCCAACATCTAACATTGCAGTCCCATGAACCAGCCACTAAGAAATTTTGCGGAATTGTCGCAGGACTGAATGCTAGACTCGACACTGAATCATCGGGTGGTGAAACTACCTCAAAATCTTTCATAGGATTTACGGTTGCACCGCCTCCCCCGAGAGCCCCGGCTTGATTAAACATCTTCGAAGTCCAACGCTGAAAATGGAATAAAACTTCAATCTACAAAGATAATTAAAGTATCAGCGTTACTCGGCGAAGTGTCATAACCTAAAATATCTAAACTTGAATATAGCATAATAATTTTCCTTTGATTCTGGTATTCTGTAGTCAAATAGTGAATTCGATAATATGAACGTACGCTATCGTTTTATCACAGAATTACTTGTTGAAAATTATGTATCATCAGTAAAATTATACAACTTGTTTAGTCCAATGAAAACAGGATAACTTCAGCGGCACGGTTGAATCGGTAAATGGTTTCTGATGGTTCCCTGTTGGTTCAGTGCAGAACCGACACGAGCGAAAACGCCGCTTGTACGGCGAGTACACAAAAATGTCAAAAAACGTCTCATTCGCCAATCGGTTGAGGTTGATTGTCGCAGTATGAGAAAAACATACAATTTTCGATGACACTCGAGACTGCGCGCATCTAGTGTTTAAACAATATATTCACGAGAGTCACCTACAATTGCGAAAATTGTTCGACGTGTCAAATTGATTCTACGTGTCAAAGTACACGTAACCTCTCAATTCAAGTTGAATAGGCTGAGCCGGAGACGATAGAACGACGCAATAATAGAAGATATCATTAAATTATAGTGAAAAATGTTGAAAGCAGTGATACTGATTGGTGGTCCCTTAAAAGGTTAGCTACTTTTGTTGTTTTATTTCAACACGAATACTATGTTTCCATTGATAACATGCTACTCAGGCCAATTGTAAGCTCTGTTTATTTGGTTATTTATTTTTTCTTAATCTTCGTGTAAGATTGTTTTATGTATTCTGTAATATTTGATCTCAATTGTTCCAATATTTCACTATAGAAACCTACAAAAATAATAGAAATTTTATTTCTTTGCAGGGACCAGGTTTCGGCCCCTCTCGCTGGACATTCCAAAGCCCTTATTCCCAGTTGCTGGGTTGCCAATGATCCAACATCACATTGAAGCATGTACCAGAGTACCCAACCTAGGGGAAATTCTAATCATTGGCTCGTACCCAACCTCTGATTTACATCAATTCGTGCAAGACATGACCCAAATGTACGGGCTCAGCATCCGATACCTGCAAGAGTTCACAGCACTGGGCACAGCTGGAGGAATGTATCATTTCCGTGATCAAATTCGCTCTGGCAGCCCTGAATGTTTTTTTATTATGAATGGTGATGTATGTGCCGACTTTCCGCTTCAAGATATGGCCAAGTTTCACATTTCCAAACACTCTTTGGTTACTGTTATGGCGACAGAAGCCACTCGGCAACAATCTTTGAACTATGGCTGCATGGTTTTAAAAAAAGGAGGCGAAGTCGACCATTATGTTGAAAAACCATCCACCTTTGTTTCTACATTGATCAACTGCGGTGTCTACATCGCCTCCGCAGATATATTTCAAACTATGGCTGACACGTTTTATGCTAATCAACAACAGGAAAAGCTCTTGTGCGTAATACTTTATAAGAAAAACTTCACATCTGGGAAATAGCCCTTTTTAAAATATACTGTTCAATGATTATTTGTATACTTCTCTAACTCAACTTTCTATCACCAGTTTATCAGGGTAGAATTGTTAAGTTGCAGTAGGACGTAGGACTTTCAAACTAGCGATATAATCAAATACGTTTTGTATTGGGGTTGCAGGCAATTGAACGGGAATGGAAAAGACCCCGCATATATGTCATTTGAGCAAGATGTATTAATGAGACTAGCAGGGAGCGATCGTCTATTTGCTTTACCCGTAACAACTTGGTGGTCCCAATTGAAAAGTGCAGGCTCGGCAATCTATGCGAACAGACATTACTTAGCTCTGTATCGCCAAAGTCAACCTGCCAGACTGTGCGCAGCTGTACATGGCAAGTGTCATATCATCGGTGATGTCTATATTCACCCCACAGCGACTGTTCACCCCACAGCTGTGGTAAGCCGCTATATTCCTTCTATATATTACGCAGTTAATCTGTTCATGTCACATTCAGTTGAAGAATGCTTAAGTGATTGATGGTTACATTACGATGATCAATTTAGTTGGGCCCAAATGTCAGTGTTGGCGCAAATGCCATGGTCGGACCAGGCGTACGAATTCGAGAGTCAATTGTATTAGCTGAGGCACAAATCCAAGCGCACTCTATCATCTTACATAGTATAGTGGGTCGAGGCAGCAGAGTAGGAGAGTGGGCTAGAGTTGAAGGCACTCCGTGTGATCCTAATCCTGACAAACCTTTTGCAAAAATGGAAAATCCACCACTGTTCAACACGAATGGCAAACTCAACCCGTCTATCACTATACTTGGTAAGGGTCTGATAGTACTTTATACAAATTATTTTTGTCCTAAAAATTATAGCAGTCATATCTTGGTTCAGATTGCTATTCCACGTGAAAAATGATATAAAATGATATGTGTGTATCTAATTGTATAGGCCTCAAATCTTGCATTACTGAATTATAAAGATATAAACTTCCATACTGTTTGCTTCCGAAACAATGACAATTGCAAACATTAATTTTTTGGTATAATCGATGAAAATTATTTTATATTAAAAAAGAATCATGCAAAAACAAAACTTGTACCTAGTGTACAACATATGAAAAATTCGAGTTAGGATCCAGATTTGGTTACATGACGCAAGCATTTGTTTTCGTTTTAGGTACCTGCGTGTCATTAACAGCTGAGAAAATACTACTGAACTCGGTCGTTTTACCTCACAAGAATCTTACAAGAAGTTTCAAGAATGAAATCATCTTGTAATGCCTGCAAACATTTTGTTAAGTGCAATAAGAATTGTTAACTTTCTATATTGACTAAGATGTTCAACACTATTGTTGTAAATTTGCTTTGAGGCATTCCAAAATTGAATTTCAATTGGTACAAAGTTTTATACACCAATCTTTGATACATATTTTTTGAATTTACATTGAACTTTTGTCAATTACGCACAATATTTTTATTCAAATTAAAAAAGAATTAGGTTTAGATTAAATCTGTAATTTGTGATGTATATATACCTATATAGAGTATATGTTTAATGTATACATGTATATATATACATGTGCATAAATATACATGTATTGCCACTGTGGTTTACACTGGAAAAGAGGGTAATATTTAGCTAAAAAAAAACTTGGTATTCGCGAAAACTCGAAACAGTGGAAACGATTTTGTCTGACAGTTTAAAAAAATTACAAGTCGTAGCATATTATGCTTTTATTCGTACCATTAAATTGCATCAAAGTTCATGTTCATGTAACACTGAGAAATTGGCTTTGATTTTTCAAGTACCGTGCGATTCAAATGACAACATTTTCGGCGATCGGCTTAACTGAGAGCCGTCCACATCATTGCCTAATGCTGCTCTTACCGATCGACCGATTGTTATGTACCGACCGATTCCCGATGCTCTTTTGTCAATCCGAGGATCAGTGTAGGCTGTAGGCCATTTTATCAGTGTGCTCTGCGTGTTTAGTAAGAAAAGTATTCACATTCCTCGTAACTAGCGCTGCAGTAGTAGAGCCTGTTACTTTTGATTTGTGAATCAACAGGGATGCGCTCCACAGGTAGTTCTCAAGTGATTTCTTTTTCGATTTTCATTATTCGGCCGCTATCGTAGGAAAATAAATTACCCGTCAAACACACTGGAATCAATTAACAATCGAAAAATGTGAAAACAATCGCGCTGAGTTGAAGTTTAATATGAAATAGATGTGAGCATAGAGATAACTGGAAATCAGGACGAAGATAGAAGAAGAAATTCCACGCATTCCAAAGCTGGACCAGGTTAACCATCTACCACATTAAAAATGATATTTTTCCGCTCAGTTGCAAATGATACTTGAAGAACATGGTGAGTTGTTTATTTATGAAAATAAGCTCAAAATTAAGCTCAACATCCCTACAAATCTGAATTTCTTTTAGCTTTAATACCCAAGTGTTTATATTGTTAAAACTGATGGATTGATGAGTAATGGTGATAGAGAAATATGAATTTGTATTCTTGAAAAATTCTATTTCTGTTATTTTCGATGAAATACACAAGTAAAATTCAATTCATTCCTATTGTTTCTGATTATCTTTTTCTGTTTTACATGTTTAATTATATCAATGCGCATCTTATATAGTTCAGTATTGTTTACCTGTATTATTGCTCTAGCTTCAACCTCATCAAATAAAATACTTTAATATATATTTTATCACATTAAAATGTATCTGAAGGGATAACATCTGCAAACGACTGTAACAAAAATAGCAAGGAATACAAGAAAGTTTCAACAATATATTTTTATTTTAAACATACCCATTACTAAATGATACATCACTTTCTCTTATTTTGCAACAGCCAATGAATAGTCAAGAAATTGAATCGTGAAAGAGGTACCGAGGGTTACAAATGGGCAGGGAAGGCCGATTATGGCCCAGCAGCAGCAACAACATCAGCACGAGTTTTTGCCACTATGTGACGTGCTGTTTAACATAATCTCACTGGCCTCTTACTTCTGTGATGTTGTCTTTGACCTAGCAATGGGCTATGCTTTGGCCCATCACGCTGCTGCACCAGACTGTTTTTTTCCTCTCAGTATTACTTTTGTCATTACATCACTTGTTGTGTCTCAGGTGGGTTTAAACATACTTATGCTTTTCAAGATTCAAGTCCACTTCTTTCAATCACCTGTCCAGTTTGTTTAATGTTATAAAGCTGTTTTCATTCAGACCAACATTTTACCTGCTCATTGTATTATTTGGTAAAATGAACTAATCATTGTTCAATTCATCATTTTACAGATTATTAGTATTCGATGGTACCTTTGGGGTGCTCGAGGTAAGCTAACTGCTGCCAGTACTGGGACCCCTGACGATCATGGTATTCAGAAGAAAGGTGGTTTGATAGTTGGCTGTGTTTTGGTATTACATTCTATGCAAGTCGGAGTCCTTTGGCGCTACTTCAAGCTTTTTATTCCAGTCGATCTCGTATACGTCAAGCATGAGGTGCATTATTCATTCATTTAGTTTTCAACTATTTTCTACAGCTACCTTGCAAGATTTTTAAGAAGATTTACACAATCTCACAAAAATTCCTTCTAGTTTGACTGCATCTGAATATAAAATGCCTTTCACAGAGGCTGAGCTTTACAAATGAGCTCTTGGAAAACTCATTTGAGGTACATGGTTAGCCTCTGAATGCAGTCCTTTTAATAATCATTTTGTACACAGGTTCGGGAGCTCTGTGTACTACGCCTGATCCATGCGTTCTGCGAGGCAGCGCCAATGCTGTTGTTACAATTGTATCTACTATCGACAGGAATAACTGGAGAAAATGATGCAAAAGACGAAGAGGAAGAAGAAAACGGGGGAAAATTGGCTAAACTAACAGCAGTCTCAGCAGGAATGTCTTTGTGGAGTGTTTGTTGGGCAGTTGCTAGTTTCAGTAAAGGGGCAGCCCGCTTACGGAACTTGGAACGACTTGTACTTACATGGCTGGGGGTTTTAGCACAGTTAGCCTGGCGGCTTGGAACTGTTAGTGCACGTGTCGGAGCACTTGTCGCATATGCATCGCTTTACGGAGGACAGTGGCTCTTGGTTGTTCTTGCCCTTCATTGGTTGTCAATGCTCACTTGGTTGCTGCTTACTCCTGACGGTCTGTTTCATGGTGGAGAGCGTTTGCCGCTACCACGAAAAGCCTTTCTCGCTACCCTACTAGCATTTGTATATGTTTTTGCCTATGTCAACCTGCACGAAACAAATCACCGACAAAAAATGGTATGTATTGTTATCATCATTCTAAAACTAATGCTTCTGTCAACGAATATTTAAGTGAATTGACGTGGTTTTCTTTTGCTTTGTTAGTTCAATTGCTAATTATATCATTTCTCTCCTGTCTAGGGGATATTTTACACGGTTATGTTCTTGGAAAACAGCCTACTGGTAGGGGTATGGGCTACCGGTTTCCATCGAAGTAGTCTTCACCCCAATCCGATTACCTTGGCCTTCACACTTTTTGCTCTCTTTTTTGGAGGTCTCTTTTTTATGGCGCTCTATTACAGGTGCGACATCTGGAACATCACTGTTTTGAAATATATCATACCCTTCAAATGACAACGATTGAATTAGTTATTGTTGTTTTACCGTTTTTACTTCGAAAATATACAAGTTGTGCATTTAATGGTTTTCCAATTTCATTTGCAGGTTTTTTCATGTACGCAGACTGAGGTATGAGGCTGGGGGCCGCATGAATTCAACAAATGGTATGGCCACTTTTTGCAAGCAGGTCTGTACCACAAGATACATAGAAAAAAGATTCTGAAGCCACCCTGCTTGGTCATTGATTGATTTGTTCACATGATATTTACAGGAAGATAATGATGGAAAACAGATGAATTTCTTGGAAGAAAAAACAAATGGCATTGAAATAGGGATGAGAGGAGTGAAATTGAGCAACGGTGGAATTCCGGGAGTATTCAATTGCCGTTTTGCAAATCCAACTGTGTCTAATCTAAATCGAAAAAAAAAAAAACCAACTTCTTTTGTGCCTCCGCCACAACCATTGTCTTTGTTGACAAACGGTATGGGTGAGCCATGTCCTAGGATAAATAGTAATGCCGGACCTCGGCAATCAATTCCTTTTTGGAGACGACCGCTGACCATAGCTGTAACGCAGACACACAATGACCAGGTACCATCAGTAAAGTTCAGTACTCAAATCACAAATTAGATTTCTTAGATTACTTATTTGTACACGATTGTATTACTAACTGCTGAATTTGGTGTAGGACTGGCCAGCTATTGACACATATGACATAGATGCTGGTGTCAGTTTAGGAGGATCAGTGAGCGCGAATGACATCAAAGAGAAATTGCAGGAAAAGAAGCAACAACAGCTACGGGAATTGAGAGCGATTCAGGAAGAGATTAAATCAGGAAAGCTGGTACCACCGCCGTCAGCTTCAGCATCTACATCTGCGTCATCTCCTTTAGCAACAAATCAACAACCACCGCCAAATGCTAAGCTGCACTCATCTACCAGACCTCCTTCATCAAAATCCCCATCTGACATGAACGAAAGCATGACGCTATCCTCTTGGCCACCGATCAAAATGGATTGCCTCTCACTTCCTCTGCCAGCCGCATCTATACATTATCCGCCCAATCCCTGGAAAGCTCCACAACGAGAGAGAGCTGTTACCCCAGAGATTTTACTCGCTCCTCAATGCCTACCATGTTATCCGCATTGGACACCACCAGGACATCTTAGTCTCAGGTAAATTCAAGGATATGCCACTTCAGGTTAGCTTCTAATCCAAATTTCTTCTTGAAAATAGAGTTGAAGTCGTATTAACAAGTCACTGATGTACTGTTCCATATATTTGGTAGGTTGGGTTCAAATCAGAACGAAGAGGATAAAACTTGTAATGAAAATGGCGAGTTTTCTATTGAGAGTAAATGTGACAGTGATGTGGAAGGCAGTCAGGTATCGCTGCCAAGAAGTTACACACTTCCTAAGGAATTTAAGTATAGTAATGGGCTCGGTATTGTCAAGGCTCGAGGACAGCGAGAGTACAGAGGCAGCAATAAGCCACCGCCATCTCGTTATTATCTTCCCTCGACCAACAGCTCAGACGATGGTAAATTAAAATTATGCTATCACATTTTCAGTATCAAGAGCCAATTTAATTGCGAGGTGGAATCGCCAATTGAAATCATGTCGTATTGTTCGCAGGCGACGTGGATAGCGCGGATAATGAAGAAGAAACAGACTCTGAGTTGCGAATACATAGTAATAACAATCATGCTCACAACAATAATCATCAACTACGTTTTCAGTCTAATAGAAATAATACCGTGGAACCCCCGACTCCAGTTCCTGCGATTACTTTAACAAGTTCTTGTTATTTGAGCAGCACATACGGTGCCCTTAGACCAAATCAACTACTCAGAGCGAAAGTTAAGCACGAAACTAAGTTGTAAATTATAGAATTTTACAAAATATTTAAATAATATTATATATACAAGACAGGCACCAATCGGTGTTAACAAATATCGTAACCCAGTGTCTTACTAACAATAAAACTGATGAGCGAGCATGACTGTTAATTACAGAATCATCAAAACGATCAATCTCTTTCAACAGTAATACGGAGTTGAGTTTTTAACGATACTTTTTTTGCACAATGAGTTCACAGAGTGTGTATTAAGAAAAACTCTCTAGATATTCTTGATTTAAATATCTGCCCTGGCTAAAATACATTTCGTCGAGATGGAAAAATCTCCGATTGATTTGACCAAGCCTGGAATTGGAGAATCGACGTTCCACAGAGCAGGTTTGGAATGAAGGTCTGTTGGTAGTTCACTTCATAAAATTCCATTTTCAATACCCTACCTTTCAGGAGTTATGGTAAAAAAATTAATTTTCGTGAAATTGTTTTGTAAAAACCATCGTTTTTGGTGTGCAAGTGTCTGTTTGAATGTTTACAAATTATAATATATCAAATACTTGTGACTCCATTTATCTTATCTCTTTGAGTGTACTGACCAAAAATTTCATTTTAAGGCTGGTACAAAACATTGGCCTGTTTCGAAATTCAAAAACAATCTAGTTTCATTTGGTTTTCTTTCGCTTTAATTTCGCTTACTCAAAAAAACATCTTACCAATCTTATTTTTCTAGATAACATTTTTTTCATATTACGTACTTTAACATTCTATTATTTAATTGAAGAAATACGCATAAATGCGTATCTTTGTAAATATATTCTACTTATTAGTTAGTATCTGAGTAAGAAAATGATTTCAGTTGTACATTTATAATGACTGTAAGTCTTACGATTAGCAGTGAAAAAGTAAAAAGAACAACGACTATGTTGACCGTTACCTAATGATTGTATATATATTTCAAGTTAAAGATAGGAGAAAAGAAGTGGCATCGATGCGGGATTCACTTGAGAGAGATAATCTCATTGATGCGCCTTTATCCGGTCCGTGCATTGTAGGTGCAGATAAATGAAGGTCGATTGTATTTTTCTTTTATGACGAACGTTACCGCTTGAAAGGCATAGGATTGAATCTAACACATGCAGAGCAATCACGCGGAATTCAGTGGCTCGATCGAGGCCTCAGAATCGATAAGATCGATCCGAATTCATTCTCTTTGTACAGGAGCTCAAGTAAAACGTCACGTGTAATTTAGTAGGAGATGGAAAACGTCGATAGGGTAGATATCTTCCCATCTGGTTACACACATATAGCTAAGTTCTCCCTGGTTGCGGTGTGGAATCGCTACACATGCTCCGACCATTGACTACTGAATATTGACTATTGGTTAGAATCCGGCTCGAGACCAATCTTGGGGTGCAGGGCTTAAACGAGATTTATAGGCAATCGGGTGAGGACATCCCACTCGCCTTTGTCAGGAGCACGAGACCATTGTGCCTAACATTCGAATTTTACACGTCTTCAAAGACTTTCACGTGGTGCTAATAATAATGCTTTATATTTTATTTTTTTAGAATTTTTTTAGTAACTTATCAATGCACTTCGTGACGATCATATTATTATACAATTACAACAGTAATGCTTTACGGTATTCCTTGCCTTATATTGACCCAATATAATATTATTATTTTCCTACATGGTACTACATTTCCGTATTGTTTTTTTCAGGCATTCCTGACTTGCATATAATTTTTTTTTTTCACACAAATTTCCGACGGTTATCGACAAGAAGTCTCTCGGAAAATTGATACCATGAAACAAGAGCTCTAGAATGAAGGAAAACTGCGGTAGACGAATTCCAAGTGAAGATACATTATATGAATTACGAATGAAAGTTCGGTGAGTCGTGCTTTTACTAGTGGATCGAAAAGTAGACCATAAAAAGTAGAAATTGATTGTCACGATTTCTCGAATACGTGATTGAAAGAATTTTACGACATTATCTTCCATCGACTAAATCGCTGGCTATTTATCAGGACACAAGTTGAAGGAATACCGTTTCCATTAGTAATCTTTTTTTTCCTCTTCGCAGTCTTAGCTCTAAACGTTTTACATGTTAACAAATGATTCAATCCCATTTACGCTAGTTTTCACTGTTTGCGGACAGATCATTTATACACAATATACCTGCTTACGTAATATCCAAAAAGTACTCACTTTAAAGGAATGTGCATACATTGTTTTTACATTATTTCCTAGATCTTTTTTGTGCCCGTTGATTGTTAGGTAAATATAACCAAACGTACCAGATTATTAGCCAAAGATTACGGCCATAAACTACGATGTAAAAGCCCAAGGTGACTTTATGGCTTTTTATCATCCGCCAGTCAACCGCAGCGACAAATTTACCGTCTGTTATTATCATTTTCATTTTTTGCCATCGCATGCACATTTTAGTTTTTGTATGTTTACGAAATTGATTTTAGTCTGACGAGTATAATATGTTGGGTATAATTGTAACCGTGTGTAACATCATCTAACGATGTGTATTACGTAACGTATTAACTTCTGACTTGTCATATAGTGTGTCTAATGCAGTGGCAATGCAATCCTTCTATATTTTTAGACGGATTTCATTTTGGCCTACGCGTAACGCAATTCATGGAGAAATAATCGATCCCTGTCGAGGGTAGTCAGTCATGCTGCAGTTATCTCGCATTTTTATTCATTTTCTTTTTTTTTTTTGTTATCTCGTCGTGGGATTTATTCTACCGTTATAATTGATAGGGCAGAGAAAAGTTATGACGAACATCTGACTATTTTTCCACGTCACTCTATGAGCTCGCGTAGACGCGCTCGCGAAATGTATATGAAATATATATTTGACTGACGTAACGATAAAACTGATAAAAATAAATACATAAATATTACTCCCAATACATCAAAGCGAAACGATGTACGATGTATTCCAGAATATACCGCCGTTTGTAATCATTCTCATTTATCTTATATGTACCTCGTAGTTGTTTATTGTATGTAAAAACTAAAATATACATGCGATTGATTAATTAATACAGTAGCGGATGATATTGTGAAAATGTTATAGATATGTAATAACTCAAACTGTATTTCCTGGAAAGCCGTAGAATATTTGTCATCGATTACTTTAGCAAGGTTTACGAGACGGTGAGATAATAATAACAACAACAACAACAACGACAGTATTAATAATATATAAATACATGTTAAATCTTTTTTCCTATTGACTGTACACAGTATTAATCTTATCCTTGTCGTTCTCCGCGGATGTTGTATCCTTTTTGTAGACTGAGGATTCGAAAACTTGATCTTCGATACCTTTGACTGCGAAATTTCTCATAAGTCTCATGAATAATGCGATTCACGTATACGTAGGTATACGAAGCGAACTCGGGTCGAGTTTAACCCTAAATTCTTGACCGGTACAAAGAGAGCGCAAGGCAGCAAAGATTAATAAATTGTACGGAAGGTTTGAGAACCAGACCGTATCGCGCGTAACATTATTCACTCTAGCGTAATGTGTCGACCGACGAATAGGTACACGAATACAGAATAATCATTGCACCAATGCTGTACTTTACAGTAGATAGGCATCTGCATTCATCCGTGTTGCACATAGTTATATAACACTATTATAATTGCAAACTACATACGACAGTCATTGACACGCAGTTATATAATCGGCCATTTGTATCCACAGCTTTGACAGGTCAGTGTAGATTTTCGTTTGAGCTTTATTTCTTTCTGCGCATGATACTGTAAAAAAAGAGAAAGTATTGAAAAAAAAATAAAAAAAAAAATGTATACAACGTTCCGCAATTATAAACTGAATTCCCTCGAGGTGCAATATGCAAACTGCAACGCGCAGCGAAGGTAAATTGGTGGTGTTACACTAGGGAGAAATAAATAAATAGGGAAGTAAAGAAGTTTTCTCTGCTGAAAAGGCATTTAAATTCATAGGTAAATCATCCTTGGGTACATGTACCCTATACAGGGTGTCCTATGTCAATGGGTCCATTGTAATATTCCTAAAGTACAAGATGGAAGTATAGGAATATGAACTGGGGTAGTAATATCTTAGTTTCGATATATGGATGTTACTGAGAATCAGTAAACCTTGTTTCGAATGACGTACTTTTTTAATTTAATTTCATTATTTGGCAATTATAATTACATTTATTGTGGAGTTATATTATTACACAAAGCTCCAACAATCGCTCTAAGGATCAAATGGGTAAAATCTTGTAGTTTCCGAGTAACGCAATCCCTGGAAGACGCTAGATTGATTTGAAAATTGATACACCCTCTATATTTTCACCGTAATAATATAAGCTGCTGTGATAATAAAAGTGGCATAACCATTTCTCACAATATATAATCTCTGCTTATCTTTCCTTTCATATCTCTTACGAAACACCAAATGTAACACCTACACTCTCTTAAATTTCGAGTTTTATTTACACGCGGCTTTTCTCTTGGCTAAGCGTCAATCGGCCTAACCGTAACTCTTAATAGTACAGGTATCCGTAATTTTATGTAATCGTTATTATCCCTCGGTAACTGTACGTTATTTGAAACTAGATCTGTACTCGAATCGAAGTGCAATGGTAAAGACCGTTTCTGATATACCTATACCGTTTACCGCCTGAATATTGATTTGGTTTTGATACTCTCGTTGCATGTGATAGCGATAACGCTATCAAGATCCTTCTAGAAAGCTTCTGGAGATCCACGTTGAGTCAGGATATAAGTGAAAATACCTTTTTTCTCCTACTCTTGCAAGAATTACCCCATATCGACCGTTGAAATTTTATCTTACGCGATGATCTTGCATCGCATATACATATTCCGTGATCGCGATGTCTTAACCCATTCAGTCGCAGAAGCCACTATATTGGCAATCTTTCTTTCCTTTTTTTTCCAGTAATTTTTTTATACTCCATGCAAAATCCTAATTTTTATTGCACTTTCCAAATTGTATTGCAAGGTGAAAATTTTGCACGCGTCTAATTCCAAATACGAATATATTATGATACATCGCTGCGAGTAGTGGTCAACTAAAATCTAAATCTCGTGTCATTTTGAGATATTATCGACATGCAAATGGAGCTTCACAAATCTCAATGTCTTTTGTAACCTAGAGATCTCGAATTTTAAAATAGAAATATCTGTTAACGATTCAATTTCCGGAATTTGTAGGAAGCCTTCGCGTATCTCGAGGCCGCCGGCGAACCGTCGATAATACGATTAAGCGTTATTTATCAGTCGTCAAGCGTAAGCGTGAGAGTGCGGATGCGCCTAGAGGCGAGTAACTCGCATTGCAAGGATGCAAATATTTGTCGTTCCGCGGCGGTTTCGGCAGGTGGTGTCATGGCGTCGTACTGGGATCGCAGCTGAGTCGCGGGTGGCGCACGCATGCGTTTTGGAATGGAAAGGAGGGCCGCGTAGAGAGGCAGCTCGGCTTGCGAGAGAGAGTAAAAGTCGGTGTGCCATTGGCAGCCATGCACGTAGGTAGAGGATATCCGAAGGGGAGACCGCGTCGCTGCGCGAGTGTCTCGAAAGGACGCGGTCGACGCGATGACGCGACTTAAAGAATGTGTGAGATTCAAAACAGACCGAGTGTTATCGCCGAAGGGATACGCCGGGAAATGTCACAGCGCGTGAAAACGCGTTCGTTTGTTTTTTTTTTCTCCATCATCAGAAAGCTAGGAAGTGCACCAAGTGAGTAACGACGAGTGCCTCCCCCTCCCCGGCCCCCCCCCCCCCCTGTTCCCGACCCTTCCAGCAAGTGCGGGCGAGACCATTTTCGGCCGAGCTGCGCGCATGCAGCCCGTCTTAACCCCCGAGCCGCTGTACTGTCTCTCTCTTCTTTTCTCTCTCTCTCTCTCTCTCTTTCTCGCTCCCTCTCCGTCTCTGCTCCTTGCGTGGCGAAGTGGATTCTCGCGAGAGACAGGGAGAGAGGCTGCGAGCCGAATGAATACGCGGCTCGATCGTCCGCTGCTGCTGCTGCTGCCTTCCCCCCTGCCCTGACATAGACCCATTCCGCCGGTCGCGTCGCTCGATACGTTTACAAAAAGTAAAAAAGCCTCGAACGGTTTCGGGACGGGCTCAGTTTGCCGGATAAATACATATCTCGGTGGGTTCGTTTCGTCGGGAAATTGTATGAAAATTGTCGAGGTGTGGTGGCGGGTGCGATACGGCTAGCCATAACCTAGATGTGCGCACGTCGAGCCAGTCCATTGAGCAAAGTGAACTACCATACTCGCGCCTACGCGAGTCACAAGGTTAGTTACGGTTCAGCCGGGCCGACGAGAACCGAAATCAGCCGAAGTCGGCCGAGCCGTCCCGCCACGCACCGAGGTATCCCGAGTCGCGCGAAAAAGGGGCTGGAACCTCGAGCCATTCGTACTTTTGGGGTAGGAAAAGCTGGGGGCAGGCATCCCCTACGTCTCGTCTTATCACTACGACGCAACCCCTCGAGTCTCCTCTTTGTGAATGGGATACGTGTCTTGGTTTTACGTTCCCTTTAATGTACTTATAGCCAACCTACCTACCAGTCGACGCGTACGCACACGCTTATATATACCGCGGGATAAATCAATGGTTATTCTCTATTTCCTCTCGTTCTTTGTTCGCGTTATCTTTTCTCACCGAAATCACAAGTTGTATAAATATTCCACGGTATTCAACCGAGGCCAGCTTTGTTGCACCGGTCATCCGTTCGAACGTACACAAGTACTTGACGATTAGAATTATTTCAAACATAATCTTTTGTTCGCGGATTTTGTTGCCACTTTGCCAAACACCTATTTATCGTCAATGTTTTACTCGAACCGGTAGATTGTTCTAAAAACTTGTTTTCCGTACGTTTTAAAACAGTATTGTGTCGAGAGTATCGATCCGTACGATCGATACGTCACGGAGCGAGGCAACAATCCTGCGACTCGTTGCGAAATATGAAAAAATATATTCGATTCGGTTCAATTTCCGTACCGCTAAGCGTACCGAGGTTTAGCAGGGCATTGTCCAACCTAAAGTTGAGACGTGAAAATTCGTAACCGTGAATCCAACATGCCGTATATCGAAAAGCAAGGATCATCATATCGCGAAGTCACGTACGTTACGTACCTCCGTTTATTAATTCGATCGCTACGAAATAAAACTAAAAATTCCCACGATTTCCCAACAATCGTTATTAAATCACGACCGCCAGCGGGATAGGTAAAGGTCTTCGAAAGACAAAACGCGCATCTCCTCAAGATCAAAATCTCTCTACAACGCGAGGAGCCAAAGGTTCGAAGGCGTCCTTCGCAGAAGTTTTCCGCGTAACGTTCGTCAGATTTCCTTCCTGCAGGTACATGCGCATCTCTCGTCGGACCGACGGAACGCGCCGCGACCGTCGCTCTCTCGGCGTGTTTACGCCGCTCCTCGTTTTTCGGCAGGCAGGGAGGGAGGGAGCAGATCGGCTGGTCCCGAAGGAGTGGGGACGGGACGACGCGCCGTTCGACGCTAGGTTCGCGTCGGTTGGCGCAGGCAGGCGGCAGGGAGGCTCGCTCGGCTATACTTGGGCCAGTCAGTCAGTCAGTCAGTCAGTCGCATAGAGGAAGTGCCGGTGGCGAGGCGGTTCGGTAATACCGGACGATGCGACAACGGGCAGACGACGAAAGGATGGCTGGAAGAACGGGCGGGCGTTCTTCGCGCGCGTTCCCGAGGATGGTATGCCTCTTCTAAGCATGCCCCCCGGACCCGGTTTATCCTCCTATTGACTCGGCCCCTCGTCGCGGTGTTGTCGTCATTTTCTTTCCCTTCTTTACTTTTTCACTCCCACTATTCACCGTTCCGCATTCTCACGTATCCATCCATCCATCCATCCATCCATCCATCCATCCATCCACCTACCTGACCGTACGGAGTTTATTAACGTGTGTCGAAGGAGATAGCTAGATAGACGGGGGACGGGGGGCGAGGCGGTGGGGTCTGGGGCGGGGGTGGGGTGGGTGGGGGGAGAAGGACGACCGTAGTGAGTAATATTTTGTGCGGTGGTAGATTGTTGTAATATTATGTATACGCGTACGATAAAGTGTCGTTCGATTGTGCGCTACAACGGCTCCTGATTACAAGTACGTTACGTTATACGTACGCGCTGTTTTTACAAACAGGTGAAACGTTTCGAGGTGAATAAACTAATGAAAATAATATTATTGATAATACATGGTAACGATACGAAGATGTAATACGAAAAATAAATAAATAAAGAAAAAAGTGATCCGATCGACAACGAAGTCGTCTCCACTGCACATTTAATTAATCGGGATAAAAATTTCGTCCGAGAAACAGGGGCGTTTTCACTTTTACAACGTAACGTAACGCTTGTGCGCGTGTGTGTGCGCGTGATTGTTCGTTACGGTAAAATATCGTTAATTCCCAGACGACGAAGAATCATCGACAGCAAGCAGCTTCTTCGTGCTTGTTCTTATTATTCCCGTCAAACGATGGCTTCGTCGTATATACCAGTGTTTAACGCAACGGCGGCAGCGACGCGACGATGCGATATTGTAAGCCGACTCTGAACCGTTAGAGGCTGGGATCAACGACGCCTCTCGCTCCTACGGTTTCGTTTCGGAAAGAAAGGGGAAAAAGTAAGAAGAAACAAACGACGAGCTGTGACGTGTTTTGTTACACGCGTCATACGACGACGAACGCGTCCGTTCGAGATGGAAGTAAAGTCCTGTTGCTCCTCTGGCTTTGTTCCGTAATTTTTCTTCCCATCAGCGACGACACTGGGCGTCGAAAAAACGATGAGAAACAAACGGCAGAACAGGAACAGGCACAAAAAACAAAAAAAGGAAGACATACCCCGGCCACCCTCGAAACAGGACGATAATTACTATCTAATCCGTGTAACACGTCGGCAATCGATCCACCCTGTTCAACAATAAACGATACGCAAAGGACGCCCCATGAAAACGATGATACATCGCGGTCACTGCATCAATGCTCCTCGAACGATGAACACGATGATAAACGATACAGCCAGAAGTTGCAATCTGACGCGTATTTTGTCCGACGTTGGATACAAAATAACGATCGAATAATAGTTATTTTGACGATAGAAAGTTTGAAAAACGACAAAGAAGTAACAAGTAAAAATCGACAAACAGTGTGCGCCAGAGTGGCGTAAAGCTGAAAGACTGATCTCTACGTAATGTGTGGAAAAATGAGAGAATAAAAAATTAAATGAAAACTGCAGAATTTCGCTACGCGGGTGAAATCACGCGAAAACTATACAACACAGGGTCAAGTTTTTTTTCGGTGAATGTGCGTGGTGGGTGGCTTGTGCTCGCGATATAATATAATTCGTGTAAAAGTTGGGTGCCTGTGCCGCATAATAATAATACCGAGTATCAATCGTTACGAAGGCGAAGCCGGTTGGTTCCTTATTTACTTGCACACTTGTTTAATGTAAGAGGATTATTAGCGAGCAGCTGACCGCGCAGCAATTCCCTTGCCACATCCTAATATCTTTGTCGTCTTCGTTACGCCCGAGAGTCACGCAAACGCAGAGAGAAAGAGAGAGAGAGAGAGAGAGAGCAATGGTTATTCCGTAACTTTTGTCGGTGTTCGGGCGATTTTTTCTCTCTCTCTCCCCCCTTCCCCCCCTTCGATCTTTTTTCTTCCATTTTTCTCCCTTCTTCTCCACGTCGAGCCTCAGCCGAGCCGAGTAACAGTTTTTCTTTTTATCTCGCTCGCCACTGTTACTTCTACTCGGACGCCCGTATCTTTGCTGCACGATAATAATTGGATCATAGAATCAGATTGAAATATATATAGATACATATACATGTATATGTATATATATACATGTATATTTATATATATGTAACTGAACTAAAGATAGACGGGACAAGGAAAAGATAATTATTATCGGTGAAAATTAGTACGAACCTAATATGATGATCGGATATATGAACTTCCGACGTATTATGTTATGATACGTTGTGTATACATGTTGTTACAAAGCTGCTGAAGAGGATTGACTGATTGACCGATTGATTGATCGACCGATTGATTGATTGATTGGTTAATCGATTGTACACTCGTGTGTATACCTATCTATTTATCTATCTATCGACTTATCTATATACACGTTTAATATACCTATACGTACGATATAAAGTATCTGTAATTTATTGAAAATTATGATGAAGTAAAATCGAAAACGGAAAGAGAAAATAAACGAGAGAAACCGTTGACCGGATGTAATAATGTACGCGATGCGAAATGGAATAAACTTTAAACACGTAGATAATAATTAATATTTGGCACCGTAAATACACACGTGAAGGGTGAAAAGGAAAAATCAATCGTTAATAAAAGAACAAAAGAAAAAGATTTATCTATACACACATACAAACAAACGCAAACATACTCCCATATACGTATATAAAAATATATAAATATCAATTGTGGTGGCAGTGTATTGAATTAAAATTAGTGAATTATGCTGAAGTTTTTAACGCACAAGCTACGAACTCACTCGCTGAACGAGGACCCGAACCAGGAGAAGGTGAGTTAGATTTAGAAACGTCATTAATAATACGTTAAATCTACCAGGATAGGGTAAGCGTACCAGTTATTGACCTTTTTTCATTGTATCTCTTTAATCCTTGGTTCTAAAATGACAAAAAAAATTAATTTGTCGTGTATAACCCTTCATAAATTGGCTTTAGTCATCGAGAAGTTCACAATTTCTGCCGTCGATGTGTAATTTTGAAAAATAATAAGGTCAGTAACCGGGGTACACTTGCCTTCCTCCTCCGCTCTTGTCGTTGCGCGTGAAATTTCCCTCTCATTGTCGTCAATAAACATGACATCACAAGAAGACAAGCTCGGCGACCCTCATTACTCTACGATTCTTTCGTATTCCATGTTGAATCTGCAGAGGCATGTGCATTAATCTTACATACGCGATACGTCCTTTAATCTATGTGAGTACGTTATACGTACGTGTGAATAGAGTACATACGGTCTATGTGTATGACAAAAGATACGATAGCGCGTGCGCGCGACAAGATTCGAGAGAGAGAGAGAGAGAGAGAGAGAGTGTGGTAACCTTTGCCTTGCGAAGGTCACTACCGGTGACTCGTGCCAAAATGGCTGCTACCGGTGCCGCATTATAATAACGTTACGCCGTCGTGAGTGAGTTAGCGGGTGGTTACTGGTTATGCATACAACAACGCTAGTGGGTTTGCCAATTTTCACGCTACTCGGAGGGGATGACGAGCGGAGAGGGGGGGGTATTAGACAATGCCGATGCGCAACATCGATATTACACGCGTGAATGATGTAACGGTGATTTTTTGTTATCTCGTTATCGCTCGTTGCACGATCATCAGATTGATTATTAATTCGTGTGAATATATTTTCAGAGCGACGATGATCACGACTCGGGAACTGAGTCCGACGATGAGCTGCAGGTCGGGATCGAGGAACCTTCCAGCTGTAAGTCTACAATTTTAATTCGACTGTCGGATTTATTTATTACACGTACATTATACCGCGTACTTCAATTCTTTCTATACTTGTGTAATACGGTACGATAATGTGTGTGTGTGTGTGTGTTTGTGTGTTTGTCATGCGTTCCTTCCAATCGAACTCCACGATGGATTATTATTAGTATTATACGTAGTGATCTTTGCTAATCGGGTAAATTTAAATATTATATATGTGAGAGATTTTCAAAGTTTTTCATCCTTTTGTATGTCAGAGGGAACAGAGAATTAATACAGAATAGAAATTTGGATTCAGGTACATACAATGTATAAAGTTTATAAAGGAAGAAGGAATCGTTATCAACGAAATCGTACGAAATACAATGTCGCGAAAAACTTTGAGGAAAAATATTTCATTAGCTGGCAATTTAACATTGTGAGTCGGCACGTGACTGACATCGAATATGTACTTTCCTACTTTTGGCGTGTTACAAGATCTCTCTTGTTATTGTACATTCACGTTTCGCTGTAATGTATTCACAGTGTACCTCATTATACACGTGTAAATATTCACTTTCAACTTAATGTCAAGGACGTTCTCGCGTAACGACTTTACGTTGAAGGATATGTATTTTTTCTTTTCTTTTTTTTTTGTTTTCTTCCAATCTTTTTCTTATTACCCAATCTCGGTTCTTTCTTTTATACTTTTTATTTCTCTCCGCATACTTGTTGTACGAACGGCGTGATTCATATAATAGTTGAATAAGAGACGTTGAAATAAGAGACGCAAACGAACGGATGAAATTAAAACACTGGAAATAAAAATAAAATTTTTTTAAAAAATAGCAAACAAAATTACAATTAAAAAAGAAATCTACTAATTACTCGCTTCCCTTCATCGCGAGAGATTGCTCTGCGACAGAAACGTGCACTGTACCTAAAATATACACGATCCCTTTTCTTTTATCTTTCGCTCTGTCATGTCGGCACGAGGTTCTAAGTAGGTAACTACAACTGTAAAGTTTTGCCATGGCTGCTCCGATGCACTTTACTGCAACGTGATGCTGCTGCTGCTGTTGTTCTTTTAAAAATATTACAGGGATCACCACGACTTTCTCTCCCTCCACCATCCAACTCTCGCTACGCTCTCTTGTTATCTTTCATTTCCTACGCGATATTTATTTTTATACGACGTTTCGCTCCGTTCTCGTCTCCGTTTTCTGTACATACATAATTATATTACAACCTTGTTATATTCGAACTTGACCTCGTTTCAACGATCTTTCAAGCAACGAAACGGACTTTCGCTGAACCCAATGGCGAAGCTGAATAAACTACAAAAAAAAAAAAAAAACCGTACCGTCACTAACGAACAGCGATATAGTATATTTATATTCTCAATGAAAATTTTTTTTATTTTTGAACTTTATACCGCAGCACCAGATGTACCTGTACAGGGTGTAAATAAAATTATCAGTCACCGGTTAACAAGATGATTCTCCGGGTAACTATCGGTAATGACCTGAAAGACATGCCCGCGGAAAATCGATCGGTTTTTTAATTTTTTTATTTTGAACCACTACGAATTCAACGTTACGAATTTTGGAGATCTACTAAATTTAAACTCTATTAATTCTATTTGACTGAGATCAAAATCATTGAAATCCGGTAACTCGTTCTCGAAATATCCTCGGACGAAAAAATTGATCAATTGCGTGCATGCGTCTGACAGATGATGAGAATTCACTAAATAATCGCGCAATCGGGTGTAATATCGATTTGTAATTATTTCCTATTTTTATCGATTTTTTTTAACACGCTCAACAACATACTCGCGATCCATGATTACTCTAAAAGACTTTTTTTTCCTCCCGACGAGCAGAATTTTTCAGGATCATTAAATTTTTTGACCCAATTTGAGCTTGATAGTCAAGATCAATTTTGCGGGGGCATATCTTTCAGGATCTTCACCGACATCGATCTGGAGAATTTTCGGTAAAATGGCGACATATAATTGTCTTACACTCTGTACAATTTAATAATAATTAATCGATTCGGGTCTTTGGAATGTGATTTTCTTTGTTTTACGTTAGTATATACTATCCACAATCCATTCGTACTGTACAAATATACATATAACAACGTGAGTTATTCGCAAAGATATGAAAAAAGGACATTAAAAAAATAATTAAGTAAATTTAGAATCGCCTATCTACGTATCGTATACGGTGTAAAGTGCGAGATTACAAGTGACACGAGCCAACTGCTAATAATACAATCTTATCTCGCGTACCGTTTGAAACGATAAAATGGAAAAATAAGGAAGCATAAAATAAGGTTGAAAAAAAAAGATATAATTCACGTGAAACAACTCGACGATACGTGTGTAGTATGCGCCATAAAAAAAAAAAAATAAATAAATAAAATAAAAATAAAAAATAATAATAATTTTGTAATTTTATCCCGTTGTATAAAAAATATCGGGAAAACGATTGAGATTATTTTTAAACGAATATGTGGCAAATAGAAAAGTATCGATGCGGTGATTATTGATTGAATTGTTGTTTATTTATTAATTTCTTTTTATTTTTTTCATATCTTGTAACACAAACATTGCAAATAATTCACAAATCATATCGCGTAGAGATTTATCTCTTCTTTGACGAAACATGTATTCAACTTTATCGTCGTTCGTTTTACGATTATTCTGATCATTCGGAATTTACAGGCTGCAGATTTTATTCCGTTATTATATTCAACAACGATAAGTTTCCCTGGCGGTACAAAATTGTAATTGTAGTATGACGCTTCAGGCGATTCGTGTTTACGCATACGCGTATAACCGCGGAAATTATGTGTTCCTGTATTACTCACGTTACAAACTCTCATTTCCGGCTATCATTTTTCTCTTTCTTTTATTTACTCCCGATTCCAGGAATCTCTGTTTTTCACAATTTTTATACATATACACTATACATCTATATATATATATGTAATTATATCTAATATGTATATTTCCCAGGATTATTATTATCATTATATCATTGATCCCAGCCGAATTTCCAACGCGAATGTAGAATATTCGTGTATATATGGATACGTAATGGTTCTTCCCTTTATCATTGATTACGATTGACAAATTACGCCCAACCCAATTGTCTTACTTTGAAAACAAAGACCTATGTTATTAATTGCGTTTGAGTTTTTTTTTTCTTTTTTTTTTTGTTTTGCTTAAATTGTAAATTCTTTTTTTACTTAATGTTTATTACTTAAATTCACATCATAGATGATATCGTTAATTGACACGTGATTCTCCCGACTGCCGTGTAAAGCGATTCTTATTGTTAGTCTACTTGCACGGAACGCGGGAAAATTCAAATTAAAGAAATACACTTTGCATACATATGGCGTTTATACCCGTATGCATGATTATGTCGAAGTATTTTGAGTTTTGATCGGAATTCAATACGAATTAAATGCTGGACGCGGTCGCGATTATTTCGATGATAAATATAAGTGTATTGTAATAAAATTTAGAAAATTAAGTAGTCGATTAGGGACTGGATGACGACGATGTGCGCGCAATTATCATAATAGCGCGCTCTTTTTTTACTGCAGGGATAGTTCTGGTTTTATTGTTACACGCGTAATAATAACAATTATAATATGTACCAGAGAGGTGTGCGTATATATATATGTATATTTTGTATATGTATATATGGTATGTGTACTCCAGTTGTTACTATCCTACTCGGTATAATACGTATTATAACGCTTTAACGCGTGTTAGAAACTATAAATCAAGTTGCTAAATAGTTATAACGCGTTTTGCGACTCGTACAACGTCAGGTTACCTAGACACTGTACGCGCTATGGAATATCTACCTAATTGCACATTATCTCGCTCAGAATTGTTGACAAACACGACGTTGCAAAGGGAGTAGAAGTCGTCGAGTTTCAACGAGCACGACGTTACAACGTCACTGTAACGATGCGCGTACGAGGAAAAATTTGGGGAATTTAGTCTTATTGAAATTTGTATCAGACATTTTTGTCGTAGAGTCAAGTTGAAAAAATCAATTTTTTTTACGTTCAATCCGAGATGGCGTCCCCCCCCCCCCCCCCCCCCCCCCCCCAAGACCGAATACTTGGATTTTTCATCGAAAATCATTACTGCGCCACTTTTTTTGCAGGGTAAAAAACCCTTATTGATTGTACCGTGTAACTCCACGCCGCGCCGTTTCGATCCAGGACTCTGCAGACGGGTGGAATCCTGGCGCAGGTTGCGAGGGAAGGATACGGCAATTGCCGCACCCGGGGTCAAGGGCGGTTGCATGCCTTACACTTCTCCTCCTCCTCCTCCTCCTCCTCCTCCTCCTCCTACTCAGGTTCCTCGTTTCCACCTTACACTCCTCGGTATCCGTGACGCTCGTTTCTCCATCCTCCGTTCTCCTTTCTCCCGTCTTCGCCTTGTTCGTACCTTTACTACCTACGTATTCTCCTTCCCGCACTACGTTACGTTGGTGGGTCAGGTTATGTAATTTTTTTCCTCATCGCATATCGCGTTTCACTTTTATTATACATCGCACTCATCTTCTCCACGCACGTTATACGTACACGTATATCCGTATAAAGTATATGTAATTGGTGTGTACTTCGTATTAACCTTGTACGTACCTATAGTGTATACATATATACGTATATATATATATATAATATATCATACTCGGCACTTGAGATTCAACATGGTGTTACACAAGTAGGCAGGCATTGCATTTGGAGGAAAAAAAAAATTGATGTCGCGAAAACGCATCTTTTTTTCCCTCCCATTCAATTACTGTTATTATTCTACGCTTTCCTACGGTTTTCATCATCATCATCATCATCATCATTATTATTATTATTATTGTTGAAGTCAATAATTATTCAAACGTTGTGACATTATTTTTTTTCTAATTTATTTATTTATATTTTTACCAGCTTTATACGCGAGGTATGTAGTTATACGTATTATTTATTCGAACAACAAGCTGCAGTATAATAATTTATTTTAGTCAATTTTCTTTTATTTTTCACTGCTAAAATTGAATTTAATTTTTTGTGTTTTGCGGTAATCGAACAAATTGCGATTCATTTTGCGAGGTCTTACTCGTTTGTTCCTATGAAAGTTTTCCGACGAATGAGTAGGGAAGAAAAATTTTTCCGTGTAAATAATTATGGTAATTTTCTGCCGAGTTTACGTACATCTATCATTTATTATGCACGCTGAGGTTGTGAAGTTTATTCTGATATATACCCATATATACATAAATGAGTGTGTGTGTGTGTACACAAACGTGTAAAATCTTGCTGCGGAGGATCAGAGTTTGAGTATATAAATTTTCAGATTTTTTTCACAAGATTATTAAAAAACGTTGATGAGATTATAACAGATCGTACGTTGTGTGGTTATAAATTCTCGAAGAGAATTCACTTCCAATCAGTATGCTTTGGTTGTATAAAAATTATTTTCAGATCTGTCTATCTTTGTATAATTTATTGCTAAAATCCCGGACATATGTATGCAGTGAATTACAAAAATCACGATTTTCTTTAACTGTATCGTTATTCTCAGTTTCCATTATCGATAATTATTTCGTGATACCGCCTCACATCATAGTTTTCTCTTTTCTTTTGTTGGAAATATCTCCTTGTAAAAAAATTCAACCAAAAAATCTGATCAACTCATCGTCGTTATTGTCCATCTTTGATACATGAAAATACAAAACGCGATACCGATCCAGCGATAAAACTTTGATTTATGTCACGCGGTTTGTTAAAATATATTCTCATATAGTCGCCTACCTCTCATTTCACGTCAGGATAATACAAATTTTTCGTACATAATGTACGATATACAAATATATGTATGTTCCTTTCTTTTCTTCATTCCGATGAGTAGAAATTTTTGCAACGTTGCAAATTTGCAGCAGCTTTATATTTGGGAATTTTGTTTCTTCTCGTTATTCCCTATCGTTGGAATATGTATATAAAAAAGAAATAGAATAGTGAGAGAGAGAGAGAGAGAGGAAAAAAAGTTGCAGAGTTATCTAAACACGCGAGTTTGCTTTAAATTGTCCAACTTGCTGAATTACATTTTATATACCTATGCGTTACATATGTACGTAGATACTCGACATACATATGTATGCGTGCATAGACGCCAAATCGCTTGCAGGATAGTTGACCGGAAATTACGAAAGTTATTATACACGTATACCTGTGCTACCTATACTTATACGGCAAAGGAGAAAATTTTCTCCTTTTCTTGGTAATACACATATGCATTACGTTACATGTATAACGACACTTAATTATGCATCGTAAACGCTGCGTATATTATTTACGAAAGACAATGAATGTGGTAATGATTATAATCATCGATGATGAACGTCATCGCAAGAATATCTATCAATATTCAATAAATGCAAGGGGTGAAAGAAAAAAAAGTCAACAATCAATATGTATAAAAATACCATGTATTATCTGCAAGGCATCGATTCCGAAACAAGTAACGTGAAGTTAAAATCTATAACAATAATAACGATAACGACAACAACAACAACAATAATAATAATAATAATAATCAGAGCAGACAGTCGCGGTTAAACAACTTGATCAGAAGTTCCCTTCCTTTTGCTATGTATTCCGCCTTTTTTCTTACTCTTTCTTCTCCTGGTTCGACGAGATTTTGCTGCAGCAGGCGGCGACGGTGTCAAACAGTCGGGAAACACCGAGGTATGCAAATTAGTAAGACGAGAGCTCGACAAAGGAGAGGAGTGTGTTTCAAACGAGAGAGGAGAGAGAGGAGAAAGAGGAGAAAGAGGAGCGAAGACTGTCACAATGGCGTTTTCCCAACTTTTTTCCCCTCCCTTGCCTTTTCACCCTCACCCTCATCCTCAGCCCCTTTTTTTACGAACGCCCGCGATCGTTGGAAATATTGATTCGGGGTAAATTTTCGTCGTTTTTCTCCTGACTTTTCCTACTCCCGTGCAAGAAACCTTCATCGTCGCAACTACTTGCGGTTTCTCGTTCTTGCTCGCTTGTTTGCTTACCGCGGTTTCTTCTCGTTGTTATTTCTTCTTGCTACCGCAACTTCGCGCTGACGATTTTATGTTAGGAAAAACGAAACAAAGGAAAAGTAAAATGAAACTCATTGCATCCCACGCTGAATTCGAATTTGCTACGTGTGTGTTCGTTGCGGAATGGATGAGATGTAAAAAAAATTATCGTATATTTTACAAAAGTATAATTCGATCCAGGAATTATATTGAAAAATTATCATTTCGCATTTGTATTCGAATGATTTTATGATGTGTTACAGATTTGATTATTTAGTGCCTCTTAGTTTCAAAATTTTACTGCTGCAATCGATTGAATCGATTAAGTTTAATGTAAAAGAAAAGTTGAGTTTCTATTCTCTGTCAGTTTGTGATACTGTGACTAATACAGAAAGACATTACACAAGTAAATTGAAAAGTTTCAAACGGATAACGAACGAAAGTATGTGTTTTTGGAAATACATATAGGGAGGGGGGAAAATGTAGAAGGATGAGAAAATGAAAGGGTTAAAACATCGAATATTGAAAAACTTGAAAGTCTGTTTTTTAAGAATTTGAAGTGTAAAGAGGTTGGTTAAGCATACAAACGAAGCCAAAATTCATTAAATATTTCTGTTTATCGGCGGAGCCTCACGAATTCGTGTGTAGTCGATATTGAAATCATGCGAAGTCACGAAATCATTTGTAACCAAAAAGTCCGACAATGAGTGAATATTCAACTTCTCGGTCGCGATCGACGCACATTCGTTTGACCAAAATGTAATTTTCTACAATTCTTTAAATTCGCTCAATTCTCGCTTTGAATTGAGCGATGTTACTAAAAAAATTTGCCAAAGATTGCTCAAGTTTTATCCGCAAACCCACTTGTCACTATCGTCGTAAATATTTTCTGCGATTTCTTCTTCGCACAACGTTGTACTATTTTTATATTCTTCCGAAATACATACATGTATGTACGTTCGCACACGTTGTCTATGCGTTACATGTGTCGTCTATCAATCAAAGTATGTACATTATCTACCGACTCACACACACGCGCGTAGGATAGTTTTCGGTTCGTCGGGACGATCGCTGAGATATTATCATATTTCTAGACGGATATGCGCTCGATCACGTGTATAGTATGCATAAAGGGTACACTTACAGCATCTCGTCTGCATGGACCCGGCGAAGCCTGTCCGCGGATCTGAAATTTAAATGCGAAAAGATAATCCCGCGATGATTCCGCGCTGCAGCCTCGAAACCTCGAAACCTCTCGACGAATATCGGGTATAATTATACACGTGACATTGTAGGAATCGGAATCTCGAAACAGCGTCCGTGATGACGATGAAATTTTTTTATTCTCACCTTTCACTTCTTTTCTATTTTTTCTTTGTTTTCTCTTTGTAGTTTTGCCGTTTTGCATTTCCTTCATCAATTAAATTTGTATAAAAATGACACATTCATTTTTTCCTGCTCCGTTCAGTTCTTTCAAAATTACATTTCAAAAATGTAGGCGAAAAATAAAAACCGGGGGTTAAAACACTCGTTTTCGAAATTATATTATACTTGTACGTTTGAATGGACGTTTCGTTTTTTAAAATTGATCAAGTGGATACGGAGGAATTGCGAGTTGTGCTTCTCTCTTTCTCCGTATGCATATATATAATAATGTATATTTATTTATTAGAATTAACAATTCGAAATATCATTTCGCATACATTTCGGTGGAAAAATTATCCATTGTTTTTCTTCTCTCAATTTTCTCACGTTATATGCCATACAGGTACGTATAAAATTGCCGAAGAAAGAATGTAAAATAGGTATTATAAATATTTAAACAGCTCGGATGAAAAATTTTTACGCTTGCAACGAATAACGATTTCGGTAAGACGGTTCTTGGCTCGGGGTTAATAAAGTGGATTCAATTTTTTCATCTCTCTCTTCCTCTCTCTTACACCGTTTCGCGTATATCATTACACCTCTACATGTCGGCAGCGGTCTTCTATTGATTGCTTTAAGCAAACAAGAGCTTGCCTGCAATGCAATGCCTGGGATTCACTGACGGCAGTGCACCACCAGCAGCAACGGTGCGGTTTGTGCAGTTTCGACTATATGTAATGTACAGGGTGGCACCGTTATTATTTCTCGTTTAAATATCTCTATATTTCACAGTCTTATCTACGAATTCCGCAAAAAGTTGTAAAACCAAATGTTATACATATGATATACGTGTAGCACAATTTTCTGGTAATTGTATCGATTAGACGACGCTGAACAAATTATAGATTTATAATTACGGAGTTTGCACGTTGTACGTTATGCGTATATATACCGTGGTGCCGGTATATATTTTACGACGTGCATAATTGTCGGATCTTGCTGCATGATTCTCAGATTCCTTCATGGACTTGATAATTATGACGATGGCTACATCGTGAAGGCTTATATAGAGCAGAATCGGACAAGACGGTTAGATAAATGGATACTTTGCGTGTTTATTTCATTTATTACAAACCGTTTAATTTCAAACTTCTCTAACTTTATATATTACGGATTTACGTGCAGACAGATATTGTAGAAATGACTATGACAGTTTAATCCCCCCGGTATTAAAGGGGTTAGTTTGTATATTATATAGTATGGATATAGACGTTGGTAGTAACGGAATTCACTAGATTTCACTCATCCTCGTCAACCGTGTACCCATCTCTGCTGCTCGGTATCATAGATAGGAAACTGGGAAAATCCCGGGATCAAAGAGTTTCCGGACGATCCTTGCTTGAACGGTATAAATCAATCCCCTGTAAAGGTGACGACACACACACACACGCATAACGAAATTCCTCACTTTAAACAGAGATCCTTCGCCATCCAGTTCATCAGGAACGATATTGACAGTGCCGATGCCGCATCGCGTATTATTTATGATTGATTAAATAATAAAATATTATCACCAATTTACAAACGCGTCAGTTTCGTACTTCGTACTACGCTAAAAATTATGCAGCAGCTAACGTGATCCATGTTACGATTGATCGCGAGAGATGGGAGGGGGAATAAAAATCACCCATTCACATGTCTGGACAGTATATTGTGCAATGTATGGGGAATTCACGTCAAATACCTTTCAAGCGAATAATTAATCGGTATACGTATAATATTGATTACACAACCAGCCGACTATGCGTGTGTACATTTATACATTTACACGCATAGATTCACATGTGCACACGTGCCGTGATAACATTATTCCCTACACCCGGTACCTATCACATTTTATTTTCACCGCAGCAGCGGCAGCAGCAGCGCACTCGCGATCATTCCTCTGTACAAAAATGCATATGTATGGCAACGCATATCTTCATACGCACAGGTAAAACGGACCGACACACCTGCGGCGATATCTGCATTTTACCAGTTACAGTTTGAAAATGCGCTGGAGTTTCGCTCGTACCATTCGATTTTAACGGTTTTTTTTTTCTTTTTCTTTTTCATTTCTTTTCTTTTTGTTTTTTCTCTTTTCCTTTCTTTTTTCCCGCACCATATCCCATTGCCAAGGTACCTTGTATTTCTGTAACGTAGTTTTTCGTTGGCCGTAACGAGGAAGTCGGTGTGTCGTATACGTATAATCGTGCGAATTTGCGAAATACGTATACGCAACGTAATACCTTTTTGCGCGGCGGTGTATTTTCACGTGAAATAGCTGCAGTAAAAGGCTAAATGAATGATATTCGGTGCGCGGTAGAGCACCGCGCTGTATTAACGCTCATTCGAGCCGCGGGGGAGAAGCAGGATGATGAGGATGAGGACGAGGACGAGGAGGTGGAGGTGGAGGTGGTAGAGAATTTTCGCCCATGCCCTCAGGAGGAACAAGCCAGACTTCAGGGTACCTACATCGTGTCCCTGCTCCCTCTGTGTGTGTGTGTGTGTGTGTGTGTGTGTGTCTATACTTACACGATGTGTACACACACTCAACTATGCACGGAGCAAAGGCTGCAGAGACAATGGGACTGCTTGCCGTGGAGAGGGAAATGGAGAGGAAGAGGAGGAAGAGGAGAGAGGGGGGGGGGGGGGATGGAAGAAGGAGAAAACGTGCAGCCGTTGTTAGTGTGTTCGTTCGTTCGTTCGTTCGTTCGTTTACTTCTTCTTTCGCTACTCGTGGAAGAGGATGCAGCAGAATCGCCACGTGATCCCGGTGTGACGTGTACCGCCCTCTTGTTACTCTTAATACATATTTACCCTTTTCACCATTACTTTTTTTTTTTGTTCGAACGTAAGAGGGAACGAGAGAACGATGCAACGGCTAGATGTGCTGCTCCTGCTGCTGCTGCTCACGTTGCTGGATCGACAATCGTGCTTTTGGTTATTTTACAGTATATGTATGCCTGTCTATGTATTGACCAAAGTAAGAAACGTTTTCCTCTCTGTGTCCAGAGTGGCTACGATCTTAATTTATATAGTCTATTATCGTGTAACGCGAATTTGTGACGTAGCGATCGAGAACATGCTTAAACACTGCTTGCTGGGTTTGCCAGGTTAGTTTTTCGTATTCTTATTCCTCTCTCCCGCGTTTTCATTCTCACTGTACATATAGGTATAATATACACTTGATAACGTACGTACGGTCGCAGTGCAAGGGTGAAAAAAAAAAAAAACGCGACAATTTTCAGGCCTTCGGCTTAATTCGTAACGTCTGACGAAGCGATAGCGAGAGGAGAGTGGAGGACGGTGTTTCGATTTAAGGCTATATTTGACGAGTTTTACACCACTTCTCATACTTTAGGTGTACTTACCTACGCGGTATGGTTGTGGTGGTTGTGGTTATGGTTGTGGTTGTGGTTGTGACCGCCGAACGAACCGATTCACCGTCTCCTTGCTCCGGCAGCGGGGTTACAGGTACAACAACCAACCAACCAACCAACCAACCGGTTTTCTCTCTTCGACGATCGAAAGCGCCGCAATCTCCGTTTCTTCTGCATGATCTATTCCTTCACGTTACATGTACGTACTTATACATTCTCTCTTTATCTCTATATATGGGTAGGTGTATCATGGAGTTTACGGACTCTCCACGATTTCCACGCCATAGGTATACGTATACGTTTACAACGATTTGTTTTTGCACCTTTTTACGCACTCCATTTTTCGGCAACCATACGCCGTTTCCGTCATATGTTTCCTTTTTTCGCATTGTCGTACGGATACTGTAAGAAATATGCGAATACAGATGTACCGTGTGTAATATAAAGCTTGACTTTTGATATTCGCTGCGACAGTGAAGCTTGGTTAAAATCAGTCGATGAAAAGATTCGTATTTTTAAATTGTTCTGTCAAAATTATTATACCTCGATGTTTGTTTGATACATTGAAAAGAAAAACACGGTTTATTTTCGCGATCGATGCGTGCGTTAACGGTAAATCCAATCGGGTAGAAAATTTTTCTAATAACTTTTTTCAACAACAATTTTTGAGACTATAATTTCGCCGATCAAACTGCTGTTAGAATTTTGAAACTCTTGTATAATGTACATACGAATGCAGAATAACGCCCCGGGTATAGTACTTGACTTTCAGCGAATGCGGCGGAACGAGAAGTGAGATTGAATGAATAAAGAGAATTGAAAAAATAAAAAAAAATAAAGAAATAAGAAAAAATATCCATTGAAATTTTCATTAACCCCGCGAAGTTGCGCAGCGGGTTAGCTTGTAACTTTTATAAGTTTTATGTATAATGCACGAAGCAGAACGAGCTGCAGCGTCACGTCTTCGTCGTCGTCGTGTTTCGTTGTAAAGATTACATAACTGTACATATAGGTAGACGTTGTATCTATATTTATATTATTTATGTATGTATATAGAAACCACGACGCCGCAACGCGAGATCATGCCTCGTGTAGCATGTATTTTTTGTTTTTTCTCTCAAAGTTTGCCGTTCAAGTTAAAAACGAGAGCCGAATAAAATTTCGGCGGAAAAATTATTCAACTAATCGCTCCGGGCGAGACAAGGAAACTGTTCCGATGAATTTTATGTCACTGGATATTTTAAAAATATTTTGTACAATGTATATATGTATACATGTATACGTTAGGGTGGTTCTTATTTGGGGGTCGGAAATATTATCATTGGGACGCCCCCGAGATCTGTTCCAAATGATTAAAAAAAAAAACAATTCTTTGCAAACTTTCAAGCCTCTGCGTCAACTGGAACACGTGCCTATAAGCTCTGAAAGTTGCAAATGTAAAATACATGTAATTTTTATAACCAGTTATTTCGTTTTGTGTGACTTGAGGGTATACGTTGAGGGACCGATTTGAAAGTTGGCAAAGTTGTTGCTTATAATGATAGAAACATCCCTGAAAATTTTTGAATTTTATTATCATTGTTCCCTTGTATACAAGCCTAATAAAAGTGATGATATTAAGCTTGTGTGTAAAAAGGAATATATTATAAAATTATGATGTAATTTTGAAATTTTTAGGGTTTGTTTCGATCATTACAAATAACAAATTTGCCAAGTTTCAAATCGGTCCTTTAATTTATACCAAAGTCATACGAAACGAAACGACTGGTTACAAAATTTTCCGACCCCCAAACAAGGACAATCCTAGTATATATATATTTCAATTTACTTGCTTAATTTTTATGGTTTTTTTCTACTTATTCTATACTTTGAGGTATGAAAAAAGTGTTAGATATTTAAATTCGTATATCTAACATGAATTTAATTCTAGACGACCATCGAGAATCGTTTCAAATCTAGCCAACTATGGATTACATATATCCCCATTATATTCGCGGTTGAATATATGTGCACAGTGAAGAATGTTCAGGATTTAACTTTGGACGTGATTCGATTCTCCTTAATTATGTAAGTTCGCTACGTAATATTATAGAGGTAAAGTTTTTAATCATATCGTCGTACAGAGTGCTTCATGATCGTTTTTAGACGAATTTTTAACTCGTTTAATTAACACGCGCAGCTACTTGGTAAAATTACAGTTTTGAAATTTTTTCGAAGCTCGTACATAGTACCTTGAAAATTTGCCCATTTGAATTGTACGCATTATACGTAGAAAATAGAAACAACCGGAATTGTTGAATTATTTAAAAAAAATATATGTACAGAGGACACTTTACTCTTCGTTAATATTATTTCAGACGATTTCAATGACTTTTCATACCATCATCGATATCGCGGTAATTTTGTTAGCCAGAGCTTTCAAATCCCTTATGGGTAAAACTTGAAATATTAACGCCCGCTAATCACGACGCAATTTTACTTCGGTCGGAGAATCTGTTCACCTGGAGTATAACTTGTACAAAAAATAATTTCTGTAAATTAAATATAAATGTAAAATATAAAGGAAGAGAATTGACGAAAAAAATTTAATTTTACATTTTATATTTTTTATTTGATTAACATTGGAAACAATTTTAGCTTTTTCTGAATTTTCTACCTCAGTGACGAGGCAATGTACATAAATTTCCGATACATGTTTTTGCCGGGAATTGAATGCTCTACGAAAAATGTCTGTTTTAATTTTTTTTTATAACTAAACTCTTTCAAAAGTTATTCACGGTTAAATATTCACGTTTTTTTCGAGATTAACAGCAAAAATTATGGACTTATCGTAAAATATTGTGGGATATTTTTTTTTGTAAAGCATTTCAACCGCTATGAAATCATGTTATTCAATTAATTTTCAACTTGAGACAATTCATTTTTTTACTAAAAAAAGGTGCTTTCAAAGTGGAATTACATACATTATATAGTATTACTTGTAATAATTACAAAATAAATTTGCTCAAGTTGAAAATTGATTGAATAACATAATTTCATAGCGGTTGAAATGCTTTACAAAAAAAAAGTTGACAATATTTTGTGACAAGTCCGAAATTTTCGCTGTTAATCTGGAAAAAAAGTAAATTTTTACACGATTTCAATTTTAACCTTGAATAACTTTTGCAAGTGTTTAGTTATTGCAAATTTAAAGCAGGTATTTTTTTTTTTTTTTTTTGTAGAGGGTTAAATTTCCTACAAAAACATGTTGCGGAAATTTGTGTACATTGCCTCGTTACCGAAAAAATAGAAATTATTTTCCAATGTTAATTAAATGGAAAATGTAGAATCGCGTTCAGGAAGCACTAAATATTAAATATTAAGGGCTGAAATGAAAACGGGTATCTTATTTCCTCTCCCTACGACTATCAAACACGTGACTTGACCGATCTACTATTCACACTTTGCTTGCGTCACGGAAAACTTTGCCGGTGGCGTAAATGTTCAATCCCCGAGCACGCGCGGGATTAATGGTTCACCGGATGTTGCGTTCGGTTCGTTCGTCGACGAATGAACAAAGTCTCGAACGGTATAATTAAGTTGTAAATGGGTTCAGGGGTTCGTTATCACTCCGTATAAACACGGTAATATTGTTTGCGCATACATGTACAGACGCAATGATCGGATTCGCTTGCGTAATGCCGTTTGTGAAAATTCATTTCCAAGTGTTATATATACATGTATACGCACGTGCATGCATGTACAATAATCTCTGTGTTACACAACTTATCCCGCTGCTTGCTCGAAAGCTCTACGATTCTGTGAATAGGTTACGGTTTAAACGGCCGTCCGCGATTCCGTTTGTTAGTAATTAATTCGCGGTCATTGTACGTATCTAACGAACCGCGATTCAGGGTTACGTACGTGGTCCATTTATCTCTGTGTGAATCATAACCGGGGATTTCTTATTTCAACGCGAATAGCATTTCGCTTTTTTCTTCTTATTCGTATCTCCGTTGCGATTTACGGATGACAAGATATTTGTCGCAAAAATACCTTCGTTTGTTGTTTAACGCTGATAGGAATCATTCGGAGAGTACATGGTACGGAAAATATTCCTGCATTCCTCGCGAGAGTCACAGCTACACGTGTCTCTTATCCTTTATTCTTAGATTTTATTTAACTTTAGGTTCGAGAAAAACTTTGCTGTAGAATATTGCAAAGTTATTCCACATCTTATGCTGCCAGATTTACTACGGTATTATTCAGTGGTGTGTATAAATACTCTAAAAAAAAAAAAAAACTGACCAAAAGTGACCGGTGTAAACTGTTAATTATCGAACAATTTTTGTGATCGATTTCAAAGGTTGAATGTCACATAATATTAAATTGACGTTAAATATTGTTAGATTAAGATAGAGAAATATTTTACAGAAAGTCGAACCTTATTATCTTTTTTTCTCTTTATACACCGTAAGAGATACGTTTATTGTACGCATACCTTGGCTTATTTCTTGACGCGTAATTGTTGGCTTGAAGTGTGAGAGAGAGAAAAAAAAAACAGCTAATGTCGGATCAAGTATAATAAATTAATCAATGTAATCATCGTCCATGTGGCCGGTGGTACATCGTCAAGTGTATAGCTGTCCAACAATATGTAATATATCATTATCGATACGGGCATCGGGGATGCAGCGACCAAGTACACGATGCATGCCACCTTTATACCGTATACGTATAAATTACGCTGATATTGTATCTAATTGCGGCTATGCGCGTGTTATACCCACGTAGTATTGTACCGTAGAGCGAAAGATTAATAATAATTTTTTGACCGTGGTATATAAATATAGCGATTGTTATTAATCGTTGTTATTATTATTGGTCGTGGTGTGCAGGGTTGATTGCAATACGATTGATAAAAAAAAAAAAATGGTCTCAATATCGGGAATACATTAGTTACACAGAACGATATGTTTATCACATTATCGTTACGTATGTACAATATACGTGTATACACTTTTTATTCGATTACTATTCTGCAGCAGTAAATACGCGATGATCGGCTCTCGGTATTGTCAATTAAATTATAACGTGCATGCGTTGTATCTAACTTGAAAATGTATCGCTCGTTGCGATGCACAATGCTGCATAAGATGTATATATGTATAATTATATATATATATATGTATATATAACCGAGCGCGATCTTTCCACAGAATCTTTCTTTTAACCTAAACAAACTTTTTAGATGGTACCGTGATGAAAAATCGTAAATTATTTTTTTCGAAACACCCTAAATATACAACACACACACACACACATTTCAAGCAATTTCCTACCTCGGCAAACAAAACCTTTGCCTCCAACAAAGTCCGTGCGTGTGTGTAATCAATTTCACCGAGGTTCAACTTATACGTACAATAACTATGCGTAAGTATTCTGTTCCGTTTGTATGACCGAGTAGTAATATAATAAGCGGTATGTTTCCTCGTATTCTGACCAAGTGCACGAGATAATCAGCTATAATGAAGATAATTATTTAATTATGATCCTAGCTATTATCGTAGAGCCACACTTGTTATCGGAGTGTTAAATTTCTATAACCACTACTTATATGATTTTTAACATTACAGTTCAACTTGCATAAGACCTTTACTTGTATTATACACACGTACGTGATATTTATGTGCCAAATATACGTACGTACTCCTATACCAAGCTCTGAATATTTTTAACGAGGATCAATAACCGTCTCGATTCAATTAATGTATTCTGCATTCTTTTTGGACGAGTGAATTTATAATGTGTTATTATGTATTATAATTTATACACTAGCTTTCACCTTTTACAACTGCAGCTGCAGCTCCGTTTTTTCTTTTTCTTTTTTTTATCTTTTTATTTCTTTTGACACTCGTATATTTCTTCAGTTTATCCGTCCCTTTTATAAACGCAAAATTTATTGCACGTTTGCACGTTCGGTTCTTCAATGGGAAAACGACTGCATAGCGGAAATATCCGGTCGGTGGTGAATATTATTTATTTATTTATTTATTTATTTATTTATTTATTTTTACCCCCTTCTACTATACTTGTTCTTTTTTATCAAGTCGTGTCAACACGGCTTTGCACGTGTTGTGTATTTCGAAATGTGCCGATTATTAAAAAAAGTTGAAAAGAAAAATCTTTGAAAATTGACGAACTCGCGTATATCGATAAATTTGATTTTTTGCTGATTAACATATCACCGATCCGGTTACCTCTGGCTTTGATATCGATCGGAAATGTTAAATTTTTGTCATTGCCGCGTTGCATCGGCGCGACGATTAAACACCTGCTGTGTCGTTACCGGTGCATTTCATTAGCTGCGCGAAACCGGTGACTCTCCTTTTCCACATGCGCCTATGTATCTGCACACATTGTACATACATACGTATGTAGGGCAGGAATGTATCGTATGTGCAGGGTATGATATCGCAGCGTTTCGTAATTATCCTCTTGGTACGTTAAAATACAGTTGTAATACAAGGTATGCACAGTATGAACGTGTTACGGCGTTTACGGTAAATTAATCCTAAGTAGAAAAGTTGCAGTGGAAACGAGTTACGGGAACTAGTTTTAACTGGTGCAGCGCGACTGATCGATTAATCGTTTAATCTGTTTTCCGATTAATCGATTAACCGCTTTTTCAATTAATGAAGGTCGATTGGTATATTAATCGAAACCGTGGATTTGTCGATTAATCGAAAGAACGAATAATCGAGTAACTTAATTGATCGATTAATCGATTAATCGCACAGCACTGGTTTTATCAGTCAACTTTGAAGCAGAGCTTTCGGTTCAAATGGCATCGGATTTTGGATCATGATTTGCGACTTGTTGTAGTTGGTAGTGAAAAACGAACGAAATGGCGGTTAATCAACCAACAACTCGTACTCCAAACGATTTAAATCAATCGTGCGTTGCAGCGATCCTATGAAAATTAATTTCGAGTTTATAGAGTTTATAGAGAAGAGTTTACAGGCCCTTGTATTTTTGGCCGGATAAAAACGATCGCTCATATCCATCGATGAACAGAAATGGAGTGGAGAAGAAGAAGAAAACGAAAAACCAAAAGCTTCTTCTTCTTCTTCTTCTTCTACTTCTTCAGTTTGGTTTGGAAGGTGTAGGTTATATTATTGGATGATGGAAATGGGAATACAGAGAGTAGACGAAGCAACCGCTGGGAGTTTCAGAGGCTATGATGCTTTCGATCGTATAGGTATAAATGTGTGAGGAAAAAGTTATGGAGAAGAGGAAAGTTTTGACAACGGTCTGTCATGCCGTTGGGAATATAATGTATATAATATCTCTAGTGAATCGTTTTAAAGCTTGCAACCGCCGATACAGTCTAGCTACCGATATCCGTATACCGTACGGTATAAGGTGTATGAGACATTCCAGACAAAACCCTCACCATCTGCGATTTTATTTATTTCCAAGTATGGTATTAAAGTGTAGAAAAAAAATCATCTTTCACGGAGTTATAGATTTTTCAGAACACCGGTTTGATTGTTGCTGCTTCTAAAATGATGAAAATCTAATTTTCAAATGAATAGCCCCGATTTGTTGGGGCTTTAAATTTTTCTCGTCAATTCTTTGTTGGAAAACGAAAATTTTTAGACTAAGGTGGAAGTGGGTAAGTTTTTGGTTCGGAAGCTAGAGGCTATGGTAGAAAATCTTCTACAAATTTGCAGGTGAAGACAGAGTTCTAACCGAATCGGATATCGTTTTGCGAACTTGTTTAATTACACGGATTTTCGACAAAAAAAAAAAAAGGAATGGAAATAACAAAAACCAACGGCATCCGTTTTGGCAACAATGGCAACAAGTAATTGAAAAGTGAGAAAAGAACGTATGAAATATAATATTCCATTTTTGAAATTTATATCCCATTTGGTTTTTCTCACTTGTCAATTACTTTTTTCGCTCGTAACTTCTAAAACAAATGTTCACCCACTTCCACCTTGGTATAAAAAATTTTATTTTCTAACAAAGAATTGTTGAGAAAAATCGAAAGCCAATCGATTAGGGCTTTGAAAATGAAGAAAATTGCCGATGGGGTGAGGGTGAGACGTAGGTCGGTTTCAGGTGGAACGCCTCGCGTATGTACATTTTTGCAACCATCGATAGGCGCGTACATGTATATCGTACAAGTATACATTTCTACCGTGATAAATAATATTCTCATACGTCAACTTTGGCGCAATCCGCACGTTTCGGTTATGGAGAAATGAAAAGTTGTAGAAAAAGTAAAAGGCGATACGTTATACGTACGTATAACGGGCCTTCGAAATAAGGTTATAAAATAGGCAGGTCGAGGTGGACGAGGAAGGCATAGCGAGAGGAGTACAGATATGCGCTTGCATACGGAATATGGAATAGGATCGGCACCTCGGGGGAAATCAGGATCCGTCCTAAGTGTTGCATGAATTATGAACGCGCGGTACGAGCGAACGCGAAACGCGAATACACCGTCCACCCGGTCCTAGTTAGGGGTACTGTAGGGCTCTGTCCGACCGGCCTGCAGCTAACTACCTAACCTAACTCCGACTCTAACCCGATAAACCGTAACCATAACCTCAACCTCTAATAAAGAGACCGGCGTTCGTGCGTACGTGTAGGTATGCGCATGCATGGAAGAAGCGAATTTCGGTGTTTCAATACGGTGAGAAATTGACGACAGCGCCCCGAATCGACCGTGTTTGTCCCCAACCGACGGGCGTTTTTTTCCCCTGTCTACGCCAATGAGTCGGCCATTAATGAACTTCCGTGGCTACGCCACGGCACGAAATTAACCAATCGTTTTTAACCACTCTGTCGCGCGGGGACGGTAAATAACGGTTTACTCGATATTCCTGAATCCGATATAACAATTGATGGCGCAACAATTAATCTTCGATATTCTTACAATGGGAGGTATTTTTTTTTTTTTTTTTCCGTACAACTATTTGTTGTTTCGGAAAAATGATGATACATAATCGCCAGACCACTCGTCAACGTTAGTGCAGCTCCCGTGGATAGAGACTAATTTGACAAAAAAAAAGTCCCTATACATTTACGCCCCGCACCGGCTCTTCTGACGCTCTGCACGCACTCGTATATGGGTTTTATTGTCTGATTACTTTCTGGACAAGGGTGTTTTATGTGTGTACAGTGTTGTAAAGTAATGCAGTGATATTTCCCGAGGAAGAATATCGACGAAGCTTCTACGATGTATATTGATACAGGGCTTATCATTCGGTTTCATACTATTGTTGTAATAATTTGTCGCGTACATTTTATCTTATCTATGATTTATTCGAAATTTCACAATCGGTGGATTTCTAAGGTCATTCATAGGATGGTAACAGATCGGGAAAATCGAGGAAAATCGGGAATAACTAGGGAGTTATGACGAACCACAAGGAATTGTTTTCAAACTTCAATTATGCTTCGTCAGTTCGGCTAACTTTTGGAATTACTGGAGCTTTTGGTCATAAAATCCGCCCAACGTTACCCTAAGTTTTGTAGAAAAAAATTAGGGAATTTGGATTTTTTATTATGTAGGGAAATATATATATATATATTAGGGAAAAGTCGGGGAATGTTATCTGATCAAAATTGTCGCAACCTGAATTCAAAATGCTAGATTGAATACGGTGGATGTTAACGCGGGTTTTTTACTTGATTTGGATGAAACTTGTGTACCTATAAACCGAGGACTTCTCTAATGTCGCCGATTGTGAGTCCGAAGTCGAAATTAAGGAATTCAGAAGCACTGATTTTTCAGTCCGCCCGATGGAATCTGTTATTTTGAATTTTTGCATCGTGAGGTGAGATGCGTTTAACATAATCAACGCATTCTCGAAAATCCCGCGAGGACCGAGAGTTTCCTACAAATTAAGTTATACCACTTTTCATAATTCCACATTCACAATTTCGAATTGGCAAATTTTGTTGTATTCAGCTTTGTTGTATTATGCGTAAAATTCGACAATCGTACGAGGAGAATTTCGCCATGCACGTACGTACGTTCCATTCTCATTTTTCGCACACAATCACAACGCTTGTTGTACACGGACTTACCAACATTGCGAGTACCCGGAGTTACGAGGCGCCCTGAACAGTTCCGTTCGGCGGTTTGAACCGCGTGTGTATAATCGCTTCTTGAATGGGGAATGTTTAGCGAACTATTATTATAATTTTGGCTCCTTCGCAGCGCTGCTGCCGCTGCTGCACCAATCCACTGCTGCTCCTATCTGCTCTCTCCCTGGTCTATTGTTCTATTTGTAGATATTAGTGCCAGAGACACGGGTATGCGAATATGTATAATGTGTGTAGGATAAAGTGGACGTTAGACAAACCGCTTCGATACAGATCACACCCTCGTCTATACCTTATTATAACATAAGAGCTGTTTGATGATGGACTCTCGTCGTTTTTAACTTTGTAATTTCAAACTTGTATTAAAGAGAGAGAGAGAGAGAGAGAAAAAACTACCGGAAAGCTGGCAAGGCGGAATCGGTATAAGTGAGATAAGTTATCGGTTATACACTTGCACAGAATTTAAGCGAATATGAAAAATAAAAAATAGAAAATTAAAGATGTAAAGAACGGGGATGGAAAATTGGAAAAGTTGGTATCATCGATCATGTTTTATTCGGGTGGCGGAGACGGCACAGCCAAGGGAACTTGTTAGCTTTGGGAAATAGAATTCAAGAGCAATTTCTGATATATATGTATATATAATGTATATATATGTATATATATTTATATGGTAACATTTCAATGTGGCTTTTAATGAATAAGCTTCGTCGCATTTTTCTTTTCTTTTTTCCTCCCACCGTATAATGAGTAAATAGCTACTTTGATCGTCACGCTCTTTTTGGTTCTTGGGCAAGATATTATCACATTTATATAATAGTAAAATTTTTCTATACTCTAGGTTTAAGTGTGGAAATTGAATTTTCTTTTTCTATCTTATCATATGTGTCGGTATATGCATATGTATATATATACATATACGTAATATCTGTATCGAAGGTATTCCAAGTATTTATTTTAATCTTAACTTTACAACATACGGTCTCCGCACTGGTGATATGTAAATCATTTGCTTCTTTTTTTTTTTTTTTTTTGTTTCTCCTTGTTCTTTTCTTATTTTTTTCCCCATCTACCATCATCTCGGAGAGCGTTGCTCGGGGGGAATTTAATATACTGTAAGAAAAATCACAAACGCGGTATAACCTGGTATAAAATTGCATCAGTCTTCTTCTCTTCTTCTCTTCTTCGCCTCATTCTCCTCGTTTCTTCGCCTTCGTCTCACAGGTCTCGGAATCAGTTCTCACTCTGAAATCGTGCGATGAAAAGAGAGGAGTTTCGCCATCAACTGCCGTAAAACAAACTCGTCCTCTTCTCTCTTCGTGTACCGAACTAGGCCTGCAGTGTCCGGATGACTATTCGAAGAATAACACGCGCTTGCCGTACTACACATATAGGAATAAATTAATTATATACGTAGTTAGGCCGATTACGCAGCTGCATAGCGTTAAACGCTGACACGTGCACGGCGTGGTCATTAGCGGTGTTAATAATTATTGTTTTATTTAATTTCTATACCAGAGGGACGAAAAATTAACGCGTCATCTGTAATACGTTTTGATCGTTTGTTTATAAGGTATAATCGGTATTCGTGGAGAATAGCGGACTGAAAAAAAAAAATAATTTATAGGCCTATTGTATTATAAACAAGTTTAACATCCACTTTCGTATTTTTTTTTTTTATCTCACATTATTAGTCAAAGTTTTTCAATTGACGTCCTTACTTTTAGCGGTATATTATATATTCATCTGTCCAGTCGATCGGTTGGCATGAATTCGGAAGAGAGGAAAAAAAAAGACAACAACAATAATAAAGAAATTTGAACCGATCATCGAATTTTTATGATGACATGATAATAAAAATGCGAGCCGGCTTTTTTTTGTTCTTCAAAGGCGGGTGATTGTATAATCATTAGCTATGAAACTTGCATGTACCTGTAATAACACATGTAGGTGCTGCAGGCATCGCGTTGTGATTTTTATTATCTTCTTCGCAATCTTGAATGAGGAATGAACGTAAAAAAATGGCACAAAAAACGAAACGATACGTTCGGTTTCACATATTTGGATTATAACCCACATGCATACATGCATATTAACATTATACATAAAAAAAATGGATAAACTTTACCCATCGTTTTTCGATATCCCCCCCCTCCTTATCACCTAGCGCGTTTATCGGACGTCGGCGAGCGTAAATCGCGAGGTCGTTTGCCGACGATTCTTCTTCGTGGGGTACCCCGGTATACCGGTATTTCCGGTTTAAAAGAGGAAACGCCCTCGCCCGCGGTTTACCGGCTGTATGTATATACATGTATATATACGTGTATATGTATATATATATAATATAATGTACGTAGCGACGCCGGCGTCGCTGCCCGAGGATTCGAAACACATGGTGTGGGAGGAGGAGTAGGAAGAGGCGAAAATATGGAGGCAGAGAGAGAGAGAGAGAGAGAGAGAAAGAGGAACGGAGAGGGAGAGAGATGGTTACGTAAGGTGAGTTAGCTTCTTGGCTGGCGTCACTCTATCCGTCTTCCTATCCCGCCATCCGCCGCCACGGCGTGGCCTTAACCTTGCTCGCGTAGCCTCGCCCTCGGCCCTGGGACGTCGGGACGCCCGCGATGCACGCCGTCGCCGCGCCGCCTACCCGCCACTTTTCCTGCTGCTGGCCAACGTCGTTAATTTTGTGTATACACGTATAACGTTACATATACATTTATATTTATATCAGTATCGTCTGGATCCCGCGTCATGTGTGGTTTTCCCTCTTTGAATCTTATCACTGCAGATTATCGACGTTTCATTCATACGTTTCGTTTCGTTTGTTCGTTGTCCCTTGTCCTTTTAAATAGAATTTTTATTTTTCTTTATTACCATCTCTACTGCTGATGTACTAATTTTTCTTTCGACTTCGTTTATATATATATATATATATATATATATATATATATATATATATATATACACAAATCAATATATTTCGACAGATGTATTTTAAATACGTATCGTCTACATTCAGCAACTTTATATATCGCGTATTACAATGAAACGATACGCCGGGAAAGAAAGTATTTTTCTTTTCCGACAAGTCGAATATTTGTACTTATTCGTCGCGCATGCGCGAAATAATCGAACTTTATTGGTCTACGAGATAACGTATCGCGGTTATATTTTCGTCTGCAAGACAGGGAAGCCAACTTGACTTTAACGGGGCATTAAATGTAAAACTCTCACGCGTAGATTAACGAATTCGAGTTCGTGTCGTTACGATGACTCGTATAAACAGCCGTCGGTCTGAAGTTGATGACGATAATAAAGTTTGCCAAGCCGTCCGTTGAATCAACCTCGAGAAATTCGAATCACCTACGTAAACTCCATAAGCGGCATTCGATAGCGCAGCGGTCGAAGCTTGAGGTGGCAAGCCTGCGTATTGAAAGACGAGGAAGCTCGCGCATGCGCAGTCGGACTCTCGAGGATTCGTCAAGTTTCGCTAGTATGTTAATTAATGATTGAAAACGAACCGACGGAAGACTTGAAATTCACGGACGGACAAAGATAGGTCGGTAATCGACTTCGGAAACTCAGTGTAAAGCTTCATTTTGATCACTGCGAGGATACTTTGTTTTCTTTTCTTTTTTTCTTAAGTTTCTTCGACGGTATATAAAATTTAATTCTTTCTTCGGTGGAATAATTGGAGAAATAGTGTACGTACGTACGAGTTGCAACGCAATAATACCGAATATTTAATGCTTACTTTTTATTAAATATTCTTACGCGTGTAATTTGTCTAGATATTTCACTGATTTATTTTTTAATTAATACGTTGTTTCCGCGGTGCTGATTTACGCAACCGCGTTATTTTTAACACGATTTTAATCGTGTGCTAAAATTATAACGCGGATTGAAATATTTCGTGGCGGTGGAAAAGTTCCGAGTACAGGGACAATGTAACCAAGCCAAGGTATAATGCACAGCAACGTACGTATGAGCACTGTATAAAACGGTTCGAGGGGAAAATTCACTCAATTACAATGTTCCAATGTTGAATTAAACGCCTGGGATGCCTGATGTAGGGAGTGTAGATACCGACGGAGAAGTTGAGATTATTGTAAGGCATTTTAGAGCAAAGCTTAGAGTAAGAGAGAGAGAGAGCGACTACAGGGTATAAATTCTTGGGAGAAGAGTCGAGTAATTATACGTATATACCTACCTATCAGCCGGCGTTGGAGAAAAGTCACGTCAACTGAGAATTTTCGATGATACCGAGAAATCGTGAAACAGTAAACCCACCCTGTGCCCACCCTTCATATCCCACCCCGGTTTAGTTTCCATCGTCTCCGATAACCACCCCTGCCGTTGATGCCTCCCGATACCTCCACTCGTCTTGTTTTTGCTCGAGCCCAGATTTTTGCCAGTAGAAAAATTAATTTCAACCTTCGCATCGTTGAGGCTGCGTCTCGTTCTCGGGATATGAATACGTACGTTAGGGTCTTTCGAATGGAAAAAAAAATTTCCCTTTTTCTACGAGGTGATGAGGAAAATACTTGTTACAGATTGAAAAAAAAAAAAAAAAAAAAAAAAAACATCGAAAAGTATGGGAATTTTAGCTCGTGTCTAAGGCCGAGCCGTTTTGATTTTTGAAATGAAGAAATCGAAAAGTCGATCTTTGCACACGTTTAGAATGAATTTTTCTATTATTTATTTTTTTTTTTTCTTCCTTTTGGGCCATGAACCATCTTTTTCACATCCACCGAGAGAAAACACTCGTATAGTATGGTCGTCGAAGATTGATTTGCAGTTGTTTTTTCTCAACGGTTGTTGAAAATAACGACTTGCAACTGTCGTGAATTATTGCTTTTACATCTTAGAGAATAAGAAACGCCAGCAAAATGCATGCGGAACGTGAATGCAGGAGTATACTCTATACATATGGAGCATTCGACGTCAAATAAAAAATAAATATATAAAAAATAAAAAAAAAAAACAAATAAAAAGAATAACAATTCCGATATGGAAAAATTAAAAACTTACGAAAATAATGGCAAGTATTATGACGGTTTACGGAATTGATTTGGTGATTTTTTTTTTCTTATAAATTTCACCAGTGGTTGTAGAAAGTCTTAAGAAATAGCCGAGACCCATTTCTGGCTCGGTAAGAACATCTTACTCAAAAATGATCAAAAATCGAAGGCGGTGTGGTATGTGGGCTGCTAATTTGACGTCTAATGCCCCATACACACAATACATTATTATACGTGCACGTATACTTGGCTATGCATACGGTTGTAGGGCAACCGTGATACAGTATACCCGATATACATACATATATATATATATATATATATATATATATATATATATGTGTATATATATGTATATGTATATATATATATACACGTACGTACGTATGTATGCATGTATGTATCTGTATTGTATACCTTGGAGTATAACGTGTACACGCCGACGGGGAAATGGAAGGGGATGGAGGAACATTCGTGATACTACGAAAGCTTGCGAGGGGAAATAGGGGAGGAGGAAGAGACGATGGATGGAAGGAAGAATAGCGACGGGCCGGAGTTTCGGCGAAGGTGAAGCGAAAGGCTGACACAAAGAAGCGGCTCTTTCGCCTGAGGAGAGGAGTGGAGAGAGAAAAGGAGAGAGAGAGCGAGAGAGAGGGCAAGGATGGGTGGGGGGAGGAAAAAAGAGCGAGGGTTGAGGGCGGTGGTAAATGGCCTATGCCTGCTACCGGTTGTATATACGGGGGTTTTCAGCCCCGCGGTGACAACTCCGAGGAAGAAGAAGACGACAAAAAGTCGGACGGAGGGGGCGGGGGTGGGAGGCAGGAGGGGGGGGGGGGGGGGTGAACGGGAAGAAGCATGATGGGGAGGAAGAAGCCGAGGACAATGGGACACGGGGGAAGGAGATTGGAATAAAAGGAAATCGAAGAGGAACCCGGGGATGATATCGCCGATAGTTATGGAAACTACCTTGCCGACCCTTGCAATACTACCCCTTATCAATTGTAGAATCGTCGTCAGCTTCTTATAATATTATTCGATAATTAAAAAAAAAAAAAAATAAAAAAATAAAAAAATACCCCCAGCAGAATTTGGACTCTGGCTTTACAATTTTGTTCGGAATGTTTACGGAGTGTTTTTATTAAACGCTGTTGTTGTTGTTGTTGTTGTTTTCATTTCTGTTTTAAAACGCCAATGAATTTCGATGCTGATGTCATATTTGCAAAGGAATTTTTCAAATTACGTTCTTATCAAAATTTTGAATTCGTTATGTAATATGTGCAAAGTTTATTCCTTGAATTCTTGGATTTAAAAATTATGTTTTTATACACTTGCTTTTTCTTTCTAACATTTATTATGCTTCGATTATTTTCAAAACTCTAACGCTTCCAATCTCTAACGTCATTACGAATATGTTGGCTCTGATTGTACGGGTTGCGTTCTGCTGTACAACAATAAACAGTCACGTTATTTCGGTTGCGTTCGATAATTTTTTTTTTTCTTGTCTTCAATTTCGATCGTTTTTTCTTTTTTTTTTTTTTTTTTTCTTCTCTTTCATCTCATATCGCGAAATTCGATTTGCCACGCGAAAGAAACATAAAAAAAGAGAGGAAAAAGTAACGGAAGGATGTAAAAAAAAAAAAAAAAAAAAAAAAAAAAAAAAAAGAAGCAAAAAACATTGTGAAACGAACGAAGATTCAGACTCAATGGAGCTTATTTTAGACCATCGATTATATTAAACAACAATGGAATACCTTCTGCGTTGTCACGAGAAATTCGAGGTATGGAAATTTTCCAGCGATATTCGATATTATATGTGTACGTATGTACATATATATATACATATGTATAGGAGTTCGTGTTGTCGCAAGTATTCGCGAAGCTGATTCTTGGTCCAATTTCAATTGTTGAGACCGCTTTTTGACGTGTACCGAGAAGAGAAAGTCTCTCGATATCACATTTATGTGCCATACGTATATGATCAGATCGAGTTGCGAATTAAACATTTTAGTTTTTCATACATGGAAATTCTCTTCAATTTTTCAGGGCAATCAATTATTCATCGAAATGAAAAAGTTGATTCAACTGTTACCTGAAATAATCTTTATATTTATGGTAAGCTTGCGAATCTTTTTCTTTCACATTGCAGAACTGATGTGCGATTATCGTTTTATTTTTTTTTTTGGCTATGTGAATCGTGCAAATCGCGTTTTAAAGTAAACCTCAAAAACTGAAAGAAAGGAAAAAAAAAAAAAAGAAATAACAAACACAACTGAATATTCACAAGTTTTCTTTAAGGATTCAAATACCTACGTACGTCAACTTTTATAATTTACCGTAGGTACGTCAAATATTTCTTACAATGCTTGGGGAAATTTGTAAAATTGTGCGCAAGAAAATCAGTCCGACAAAGTTGTTTCCTTTGTTATAATAGTTTAGGCTACTACTCTTATGTGATTAGGTTGCGCGTTACTTCCTGTGAGAGAAGCTGTGCATTACACAAAACGCGGGTTATACCAAGCTTACAATTAATTATACGAGGTTCTTTACGCGTTGTGGAAACATCTATTTTGCAGTTGAAAAGTCTGGCGAAAAAATGAAACGATACAAGCGCGAAATAGAAGTAAAAGATGAAGAAAAACAACGAAAAGGGGGAAAGAAAAAAAGAGGAGGAAGAAGAAAGAAGGACAGAAAAACAGAAAAACATTTTCCACGACAACAACGTTCTCCAGAGCTCGGAAGGGCTATTCGGCCATATTATACACAATATGTATAGTTATACGAAGAAGTAATTGGATTTTGTTAATTACGTCGTAATTTTTTTTTTTTTTTTTTTCACTCACTTGTTTTTCCCCCTTTTTTTCTCCAGTAATTACACAGATGGTTTTTATTTTTACTTTACGTTGAAAATTTCTTTTTTTTTTATCTTTTTTTCTTGTTTTCGGTTCCTCCGTCGCCACGCAGACATTTTGTTTCCTCTTAACGACTTCATTGATTACTGTACGAAAACGCAAATACACGCTGTATTATACGACACGGTTGTGTTCAGAATTATCACACATATTTGATTCTCATCGTTATCTTTGTTACGGTAAAATTATTTCCTTGTTGTTTGTTGTGAAAAAATGGATCGCACATGTATTGCAAGGATGATCGATTGTGTTTTTTTTTTTTTTTTGGTGATTTGTATTAAATGCCAAAATTCTTACAAACGATGAAAAAAAAAAAAAAAACGACGGAAAAGGGAAAAGCTCGAGGCGATCGGCGGTGCTCGTCGTTGCAGAATTTCGCGGTCCGCTGTTTTTAGCAAGGGCAGTACCTCGGGGGTGACTTGTATCGATCAGCTGATGGCTGGGTCACGAAGCGGAGCCTCGAGGTTCCGTGTACGCCGACTATGAGAGCGTTACCGTTACGTGGCGGGGTTCGAGCAGGGTGGCAAAATGGTCAGGGAAATTGTGGAAAACCTGGAAACGTTACGGAATTCGGAAATTATTGTAAAGTCAGGGAAATCTCGAGGGCTTTTGAGATGAGTCAGGGAATCGTTAACCACGTCGTTTTTTTTCCTACGAATACGTCTCGCAATTTTTTTTTTTTTTTTAAGCCTTAGACAAATCAGATCTAATGCTCATTTTTTTTTTTTTTTTTTCCACCATCGCCGGAAGGTTCTTATATTTTCTTCTTATTTACTCGAATGTTTCACAGTAAAATGGTTAGGATTATATTAATTCTATTTGAAATTAAAAAAAAAAAAAAAAAAAAATTACAGCGTATTACGTGTATAAATAATTAATATTTATGTGTGTATAGTAAAATTACCGAAATTCAATTCCCTATAAATACTCGCAACTGCAACCTTTGACGAAAAAAAAACTAATACGTCATAATTGTGTCAACTCGCTTCACCGAATGCGCGTATTTTCAATCGAGAACAAAATTTTTCGATAAAAGCTAATCTTGGCGTTGGGCATTCTTGTCAAGGTAGGCGTAACAAGCTGTTATGTAAAAAGGTGGGTTCGTTGTTATTTATTTTCTAATTCAACGTTTGCCCAGGTCCCGTTTTTTTTGTCTGTAATGTAAGAAGTATCGAGATGAAAAATGGATTATAAGGAGTGTGGGAATGTTATACTCCCGCGGAACGTGAAAAACGGCGATTTGTGCCGAATTTTCAATTCGGCTCGTTCGAACACGTCGTGTATGTGTTGCTTAGCTTAGCTTTCGACATATCGGACGCACCGTGGAACAAACGTGAAACCATTTTGCCAAATCGATATCGTTTTCATCGTTTCTTACCGCGAGCATTGAATTAAACGGGAAAATGATTGATATTATAGAAGGCGGGGTGAAAAAAAGGCGAAAGAAAAAAAGAAAAGAATTAAAAAAAAAAAAAAATAAATACAGAGAAACCGAAATGAAACGGGGACATACGCGTAGGTGAAAACTATTTCCACACACACTCACGCACGTATAAATATGTATAACCGCTCACGCTTATCGACTAATGGCCGTAAATGCTTTCGTACGTACAATGGAAGCTTGAGGACGTTTTTATTTATTTTTTCCACTTTTCTCTGATTATGGATGTATAAATATATATCGAGGTATTTCACCGTCTTTCATTTATATTTATCGTCGCACGAGTTACTCAGAGAAATCTTTGCAGAAACTTATCACGGATTAATGCTCGTTACAATACCGTGCAGAAATTAGCTACCTCAGTATATCTGGCGATTAAGATTTAAGGAACTTTGGTTGGTTGAGAATCTATACGTTATAAAAATTTTTATCATCTCGAGACGAGATCGCACTGATTGTGAGAGAAATTTTTAGTTCCCGTTACCGCTCAGTCCTTGACTGTTTTCATTTTTTACCGCGATCGAAAAATGTAGTTCTAGGTAGAAAATGAAAATTAGTTTTCTAGCCGTTACTGTTACTATATTTTCTTGCAACGGTTGCGAAAATTCAACGCTCGTGCAACGATAAATTGACGTCAAAGCCTTGTTTGACTAAAAAAGTAGCGTAATCCTCAGAAACTGATTTTGCGTTGCAATTATCAAACAAAGATCGACAATAACGCAAAATGGTTACGGTACATTTTTGTTACGTTACGTTTTTTAACGATACCTATTTTACTGAATTTTTCTAGCCACCGTAACAAATGAAATTTTTCTCAGTGCATCGTGAGAAATAATTATACTCAACGCAAGACCGTCTCGTACTTATCAGATTCTTAAAAATGATAAATTTTCGGGTAACCAAAGTCTCCGACCGAAAAGAAACGAGACAATTTAACATCGAAAATCGCATCGTGCAAGAAAAATTGGCTACTCTTCTTGCAGCAGCAGCAGACAGGATGAGTCGGTGTCCTCTGCAGTAGAAACAGCGATGCACAGAGACGCCTAGACGCCTAGATGCGATTACACAAGTCGACGGTGTCTTGCAGGGCGTTTTCGGATTAGACGAGAGCTCATCGTCGGCTTAGCTTGAGTTAGGAGAGATCTCGCGTTACGCGGAGGAGCAGCTATGGTCTTTGTTACTTCGGGGAAGTCGAGATTCCTCAATTTTGTTGCATTCTCGTCCCTTTTTGTTGCTCCTCGCTGCCTTTGTCCCGAGAACACGATACTTGCAGCGGATCGAGTCAAAAACACTCGCGCGTTTTCCAGCAAATGCAAATATACTGTATCGAAAGGGGGGGGGATCTGCAGAAGGGTACGATGAGGGAAAGGAACACGATCGTTGTATCGTTGTTCGGTTGTTTATAATATTTAGTACGGGGGATTTTTATTGTAGGGAGAAGCTAATATGGTGTGACGTTTTTTTTTTTTTTCTCTGTCTCTTCTTTTTTATCATTTGGATTACAAGTGTAATCGTCTCGATACTTGTTCGTTTTCGATTAATATGTACAAGGTGTGGAAGAAAACTGTTTCCTAATGCATCGACGATGAAAATAATTGATATTCAATTTTATCCGTCCGTCGATAATTGCTTCGTCTAGCAATGCTTATATAGTATCGTCGAATCGGAGTAACTTATTTAATTTAGAAGAATTTTCTTGACCTTTGTAGTTGACAGGATAGATTGGTTCTATTGGGTACGAAGGTCAGGTGTCCGCAAGAAAAAATTTTATTTTTATAAACAAAACGTTTCGGCGAGGTCGTGGCCAGCCATCTCCGGTTCTGTTAAAACAATGTCACAACAAAACTTATTCTCTATGCATAAACTAATATTCAAAAATGTGTAGGCTAAAAACGATTTTCATACGGGTACAGAATTATAGCGATAAACTGTTGACAGATATAATTCGTTGAATTTTTTTGGAGGTTTTTGTGTCCCCGCTTTACATTGAGAAACAAAGTTTAGAGTAAATTTAAATTTGAGTTATATAAAATAATATTTACTTTAATATAGGTGAAAAAAATAAACACAATTTTCAACTGTTTATTAGAAATTTTACCTTATTTAAGGGGTTGCACTGGTTGACTTCGACGTTGTCAAATGTATGTATGTATCTGCAAATATCGTAGTTCAGTTGTATCAAACGCGAAAGAAGGCTGAGCAGCTACATTTTATACGCATTTATAAACGAAAATACTCCAATTCATTTTTATTTAATGCAGATTTAAAGAAATTGCGTGAATTTTACGAATTTGCTTTTCTCATCGTGCTTGTATACATAGGTACGTGACTTCGCAGGTAACGTCGAGTGATTGATCTTGAACTATTAGCTTAATTTTAAGCGAAGTTTAAGTAATTGCATTATGGGTGTATAAATGTGCAATTCAATCCAAGTATAATATACGCGATGAATTTTCGCTTCATTCATATTCATACCGCACATCGTCCAATTCGAAACAAAACAAATGATGATGAGGAAAAAAAAAAAAAAAAGGAAAGAAAAAGAAAGAAAGCTGCGTCCGGAATGCGATGAAAAATTGACTTTTGAAGCTCCGAGTAAAGTGATTCTGATCATCAGAGGCAAAGCGCCCCTGCGTATATTCGATGGCCGAAAAAAAAAACGAGAGAGAGAATCGATGGGTTTCCTTTCCTTTCGGCTCGTGGTGCAGCGTTTGTAAGGGGTGGCTTGACAGGGATCGATACGTCAAGATGACAGTGAAATTGAAGGCCCCGAGTCACGTGAGGAGGCCTCGATAGTCGGCGAGCTTTTGACAAACCGTCGAGCTGTCGCGTGAAACCTTGCCTTCCACCTTCCCGAACCTTCGACCTTCGACCTTCGATCCGCCGCTCTTACGTAGGTCGCCATTTACTCCCTTACAGCTGACGATGAGTTGTGCTCTCTCTCTCTCTTGTTGTATTTTTTAAAAAGTTGTTGTGTTTACTAAATAGAAAAAAACTGCTTACTTCTTTTTTTTTTTTTTGTTTCTTTTTGATTTTTTTTTTTTTTTCTTCACCATTTAGTTCTGTAAGCATTGTATGTCTTATAATATTGACTGTGGTTATCGGGAAGGTTGTTCCAGAAGTTAATAAATTACTCTCTACTCTGCTCTAATCGTTTTTTCTCTCTACTTTTCTGTCTATTTCCTGTCTGTTTCTTCACTCGTCGGATCTTTTTTACAGCGCGTGATCTGTAATACGGGTGCCAGTGCACATCAAATCTTGGGACCGTCACAGAATAGTAGAAGGGTCGGTGTATTTAACTTTAAAACGACGCGAACATGTCTGGTTTTTTTTTTTTTTTTTTTTTCTCTACTACGGGCAAAAATTATCGTTTCGGGTAAAGGTCTGAAATGTTAATTAAATTAAAATTTAGCCCCGTTAGCTCGGAGAGAGAGAGAGAATAGAATAGAATAGACAGAGACACGGAAACAAAGCTGCACAATTTGTTGTTACTATTTTGAGAAATGTATTTACATACCGACGCGTCGCGAGTTCCGTCGGTGTCTTCTTGTTACTCGAAATTTTTGTACGCTTAGTCGCTTAGACGTACATGCGTGTAGGTATACCGCACGTACGTACCGATGTATTTTTATTTTCATTCCTCCATCTGTGATTAATAATTTACGATGTACGATTTATCTTCAATCCCCTTGTACGCCGAGATCCCTTATACGCGTAGTATATATATCTTTTTTGCTCAATGGTACCGGCAAAGAAAGAGGAGGAAATGGTGGATGAGGAGGATGAGGAGGATGAGGAGGACGACAGAGGTTTCTCTCGTAATACCTTTTTGATACGCGTAACGTTTGCAATGCCCTGCTACTTTGATGTAATATAAGTAAGTAGTAGGCATCCTGTGTATGCCCCGTTCTCGAGCAGCGTTCTCAGACTATTCTCGTTTTATCCTTTCAATTTTGATCTTCAAAATATTTATTAATTCTTTTTTCCATATTTTTTTTTTTTCTCCTCTTCTTATATTTCACCCCATCGCATCCTTTACGGTTGTAAAGGCCTCGTCGGAGAGGAAAACCGGTGTGTTGGTGTAAGATTTTTGTACGGTAAAAAGTCTGCATTCGTACAAACGTACGAAATTACGCGGTAAGTAAAATACGAAAAAAGTATGTTCCGAACAGTGACGTATAATTTTGGAGTCTTTTTTTTTCGTTTTTACGGCCAACTACTTACAGTGAAATTTCTCTTTGAGCACAAAATAGTGATGCTCGTTACACGCGTACGGTATATATCGACAGGTTTCTTATTCTTCTTCGTCATTTTTTATTTCCGTGTTAAATCATGGTGTATTATGGAATAGACGATAATTCTAAGGGAAGAATAAGTTTAGAAGTATAAACAAAAAGTGTTCTTTTTTTCTTCTTAATTAATGTTTGTTGAAAATATTATATAAAATTGCCTAAAAGTATTGTAATTTATTACAGAATAATGATTATCTCGTTTGGAAATACATTTTGGCATAGTTAATTCATTACGTTACATTGATCTTTAAAATAAGCGAAGAAGAAAGGAATAACACGGAAGACCACGCATCATTTTTATTTGATTTCCTTTTTTTTTTTTTTTCAATAATATACGTATTATACGCAACAAGTACGTACACGATATGGATATATAATATGTATAGTTGAATGAGAGATATTTTTTACGAGTTCTTTTTTAATAACCGGCGAGAAGACCGAAAATTCTCAATCACATCACTGAAAGAAGATAAATTTCCACGCGTAGTAGAAATATTGTTGCATATTATACATCTACGTCATTTATTGATACGTGCATTGTAATTCTTAGATGATATAACAGGAATCGCGACGAGAGATGTAACATGTGTAGGTATTTCATTGGAATTCCAAACCTCGCGGTTAGAACGATTTTTGCAAATTCGTTCTCTGCGGTGAATGGTATTGGAAATTTTTTCTCCACCTACTTCTTTCGCTGAATGAAATACACACACACATATATATATATATATATATATATATATATATATCTTCCTATTTTATGTCAATATTATTTTGTCAAAATGTAGCAGGGAGAAAGAAGAGTAATATAAAGAATGTGAAAAAATATTATTCGCCCACACCGCGACTTGCGCAAAAAAAAAAAAACAAAAAAAGAAACTAGAAATGGATAGAGAAATAAAGATTATGGTGAGATTTGTGATTGTTATCAATGCAAACTGTGTGTGTGTCAGATTAGAAACGGTGTAATTACATCGCTGAAGGATCATTGTCGTGCCAGAGGATCGAACGAGGGCTAACAAAAGGAATCCTATTAGCGGAGCGTCTGTATAACGTATTCGTATTACAACTCGTAATGCCCGATTTAACCTATTATGTTATTATCATCTTCATCGTCATTGTCGTCATTATTGTTATCATTATTATAATATCATTATTATATACCGCGTATTTCTTGTAATCCATATTTCTCAAATTTGTTGAAACAAATTATTTTTCATTTTTGACGGGGGAAAAAAAGAGGGAGAAAAAGAGGCAAAAATCTGTTACGTGGAGGAGGAAAATTCTTTTCATTTTTCAGGATGTCTAATCGGTTTAAGAAGGTCGTCAGATTGGCTTTATAATTTTCTCTACGAAAGTACATGACTAAAAACGCTGTTGCAATTTTTTATTCTCCGAATTTTTCGACCCAGAGTATCTGAAATATGATTTATAAAACTTGAAAAAAAGAACCAACTTTCAAAAATCTAAAAATATTGAGAAAAATCTTGTAGGATGTAACAAAATTTTTGAAATCTACCAGAAGATGGAGATTTCGTGAGTTCAAAAGATGAATTAAGAAAAATAAAATAATTACTATTATTGTTGGATTGCATTTTTTGACGTGAGAATGAGCATATATCAAAGCACGTTATAATATAATATGGGCTGGCAAATGTTTATTCAGAGAGTTAGAGGGAACCAAATATATTATGATAATATTTAATACGATTGACGATAAAACGCATGAATACCGTATACAACAACGTACGTGCAATTATGCATATGTAACTTATAGTTTTGGTTTGTTTTTTTTTTGTTTGTTTTTTCTTCTTAGAGCTATAAAAACGAACTCCCGCAGATGACAGGCATGCCCGGGAGATATTCTATTTCCGGTAAAAAGTTTTCACTCCTGTAACTCCGCCGCATGTTCACGATCCTTTTAACTATTTTCCGTTGTTCGCTTACTAACTCGATACGACAAGTTTCCAAAGAATATCAATATTCAGCCTTTGCTGCTTTTCTGCAAAGTATTACATGCTACTTAGGTATATTATCGTTTCATTTAGGTACGTACCTCGAATTGTATAAATGGTAGGCGGATTCACCCTTACATTATATTATGTACGTACAAATTGTCCATGTAAATTTATCACATGTATAATGTAAAGTTTCAATTTTCGCTTGCCATTTTTCTTCTCCGGAATATCGATGTAATTATCTTTCTACACGGATTTGTTTCGCCTCTGAACCTCGTGCCTGATTGTAAGTGAATTTCACAGTCAACGGGTGATCGTGAAATCGTCTTTAAACTTCGCAAGCCTTTCTGTTTGTCGACGCGTATAGGTATGTCAGTTACACCTGTCTACTTAATTCGCGATATTCTTACAACTTTACGGAATGTTGCGGAGGGCGCAGTTTCAATACGAGAATCTAATCTCTCGCTATCAATCTATATTATAATAAACACCGTTCCGTGCGGATAAATTCAGGGTCTGCGAGAGAGATGATATCTGCATGAATAGAATTGGAGCGATATATCGCGACGGAGTTGAGGGTGAACCGAGTATATATGTATAGAAACTTGGAATTGAACCCGTACGACGACGAAGACGACGACGTTTCTGCAGAGAAAAGGCGAATTGTCGAATCTGCCGGGGAGAGTCGAGGGACCCGGTGATTCTACCTCTTGCAAGTCACAGTTGCCTTATTCACCGAAAACGTGACCCGATGACAACGAGTTTCTATTTCTATTCGGTGCAAATACATATATATGTATATGTATATATATATGTGCATGTAACATTATACATAGGTGTGCCCTATTGACAAAATCTCATCCGTCTTTCGTCCTGTGACAATTCGATTCGATGCCTCTCTTCAGAGTCAAGTACGTCTATAGGTAATCTGATATTCGGCGGGATTTACAATTGGAATTGAGAATTTATTTGAGAAGTGGAGGGACAAAAACTGACGGTTCGAAAATTGTTTGTTTTTTTTTTTTTATTTCAAGTTTATCCAGAAAAATAAATGAGTAACGATAATTTTAGACATTTTTTATCACTGTGTTTGAAATGATTTTTAAAATGATTTTGGATTTATCTGGTTTTCATTAAACCTTACATGAATTTGTCCCTTTGTTTGACAATCTAATGATGTATCCGTAATACAAACGACTGGCCGGTGAAGAAATTTTTTCTTTATATTTATAGAATGAGTAGCCAAGTTGAGGACATGATTTTTTTTTATTCAAAAAAAAAGAATTTTTTTAGTTACTAAAGGTTAGAAAGAATTATTAATTATGATCAATAAATTGTGGTTATGAAATATACAGGACTGGAAACCCGTTAGTGTGTGATTTAATTTTATTTCGCTTTTAGCAAATGAAATCAAATAAGTGTATATTTAATTGTTTATTGAACCATATAATCAATGGATTTATCCGCTTTTTATCACCCACTTCTCGTATAATTTGTTTGATAATATTTCTCGAGAGTTGTACGATTATCGATTATGAAGAGAGAGAAAGAGAGAGAGAGAGAGAGAGAGAGAGAGAGATAAAAAAAAATTATACTACGGTATAACCCTGGATATAAATTCCCGCAGGAGAGCGCATGGGAAAAGTTTAACGTTCTTACACGTATACGTTTAAAGTACAGCGAGGTCGTGTTGCGTAATGTCGTAAATGAGAAGGAAGCTCTTTGCTCTTTTCGCCCTCTTTTCTCGTCGCCCAGCTTCGTTCCTTTTACCTGCTGTACCTACCGTTTCATTGAAGTACAGTTAACGCGACCCTGAGCCGTGTGCGTATCCGTAGTACCTATATGCACACGTAACTATAGTGGTATAAGATCTTGCATAGGTGGGTTTTACATCCTCGTCCTCGTCATCGTCGTCGTCTGAAGTGAAGGAGACGCTGTCGTCAAGGAGGAGGAGGAGGAGGAGCGTGTTACGGAAATCGCGTCACCGTCACGCATTTCTTTTTATACGTATGCACCTTACGTACGTCGATATCACGCACATACTCCTCCATACGTGAGCTTGAAAAGCTTTCGCGTGTCGCGTTTTCACCTCAATTTTCCCCCTCTCCTTATGTCTTTCGCCTTCATACCCGGGTATTCGAATAATCCTCTTACCTTCTCTTGGCTTTTCATTCCACCGCACACTCGTTGCGACTTTATATGGATTTTAACATTTGACTATGTTCGGCACCGGCTTATTACACAGTTTTCGAACGAACAACGTACGTTCATTGTACAACGTGTCATGGACGCCGAGTTCCAATTTCCAAGCGATTTCTGTGTGATCTTACAACGAGTACTGTAACAAACTAGTTGAATCGAAAAAATCCTGCTGCAGTTTGTAACTTGCACCGCCAACCAGGCACCAATTCCAGTCTCCGTTTCAGGGATGAATTTATCCACCTCATTAGTCAACACCAAACGGCCGTCTTCAACGTGCTATCTCTCTAGTCTTGTTGCTACTGTAGCCACCCTGCAGCGATGAGAATGAAAAGGCGAGAGAAGAATGAGAGTAAGAAAAAGAAAAAGAAGAGACACGACGGTTACCTCATCTATTTGCGCCCTTGTGCTGCGCTGCGGCATATGAATCAGTTCAAGTGCCCGACGACACTGTGTGTATAATATATTTAACTTTGATGGTGGAAAATTGTCGCAGACTTTTCCGTGCTTGAAGATTTTGCGTTAACAACACCTGTACGGAGACCCGGAGACTCGTTCAACGATGGTGTCGGAGGTGTGTGCGTTTGCCGCACGTCACGTTGTATACCTATCCAGGCACGAATGAGCTACCGCTAGCACTTCTCGCGTGTTTCACGGGCTTCACACGAAATTCATGGTAACCCTGTCGGACGAAAATCATTCCGACATTCAAACGCTTGTACAAATACGGTCACGCTACACTGTCTACTTAGTATTTGTCACCGTATTTGCTCGGTTGGATGGCTGCTTGCGTGTCACCGTGCGTAATTTACGAACAGAGGTGGTGGCTAGGCGGTAGCTGTTTTGGAAGAATGTGTTTATTCTACCGTTGGAGCGTTGGTCGGAGGAACGTGTCGTACGCAGAGCTTCGGATACTCCCGGCGTGTTTTCCATTCCTTGGGTCTTTCTTCTCTATTAATACTTTCCCTTATTACCAGCAAAAGGCATAACCATTCGGCTACCCCCTTACGATAATATAATACCCGAGCACTCGCATTAGCCCGAGTGTTTTGTCGACGATGAACGTATTCGGGGTCTGCTTCTGTACCTCCGAACCACTACCGCGTAGACACACATGCGTAAGAAGTCGCGGACGTAGTAAAACGAAAGGAACACAAATATTTGTAAGCTAAGTTATAGCCGCGAGGGACGGACCTCCTCCTCCCCTACCCATTGGGTATGGGATCGCATGTTCTACGGTAACCACGACCACGACCACGATGACGACGATGACGAGGCGAGGGTCTGCAAAGCTGCTGCTGCTGCTGCTGCTGCGTAACGAACGGTGAAACCTAGCGGGCTTGAGTGGCAGTTCAATTTATATTAATGAAAGCGTATATGCGACCTTTTACCTCTTAACTCATTTTATATCCTGACTCCCTTCTCCTCATGCTGTGTTATAGTTTCATAACGTGACTTCCTTTCTACCTGTTCTGCGGGGGGAAGAAAAAGAAAAATTTACACAGTTCTTCCACACTCGAGTTGTACGGATATAACGTATTGTATGACCTATGCGTAGGTTGTAGGTATCGGCGTTCCTCTTCGAATGCGTGCTTGGATTTATTATGCATGTCATCACGCGGGGGTTTGATCATATGGTATTGTATGTCGGAGAAGGATGTCTTATTACAAAGATGAACGAGCCCCGCTGGTTGAATCGAAAGTTGGGGAAAGAGAGAGGAAATCGTTTCAAAAATATCCCGCAATGCCGTTGACTTGAATGATTGGAAACACGAAAGAAACAATCTTCCTATTACGTGGCAGGAATAATTATAAAGAAAATCGAGTAACTCAGGAATGTTTTCTGGTTTACCGTCTTTCGATTCAAACGGCGAGGCCCATTCGGCCTTAAAAAAGAGACTACTGTCATTCGAAGCCAGTCTTGAACCGTGAGACCATTCACCAATGACGCTGTTTTTCAAGAGTAACCACACGCGAGAGTGCAGCTGGTACCGATTTGTTGGAAACAATTTATGCCAAGTATTTCGATAACAGACGCTTTCGTTGTATAACCAAAGCACACTTGATCCATGTACACGAATTACGGATTTCAGGGTAAAGCGCCCGTATTATACCTAGGTTGGATGAAATTGTTGGTCGAGTGATTCTCTCCGGGTTGAATGTATGAATATGGAATTTATATATCCTTGACGCGTGGCTGGCTGGCTGGCTGGCTGCTGGCGTCGAGGGAGACGTCGTCGTCGTCGTTGACGTAGTCGTGTCGTATTTACGTTGTCATTCGCGTCAGCACCGTTTCGGGAGGGTGACGTCCGTCTCGCCTCACCTCCTCCTCATCCTCCTCATCCTCCTCATCCTCCTCCCGGTTCGGGAACACCACTGGAGGTACGCCGCCGCCTCCGGAAATTGAAGGGACGAACCGAACAAACATTGACCATTGTTCCGCGCCACTACCGGACTACCGGACTACCGTATACCGTATACCGTATATCGTATATCGTATACCTACCGCCTTTACCGCTGTATCTGCGTCCATGCGTGTATACGACGCAGGTTGCTGCTGGGTAATGCACACAAGGTACGCGACGACACCTCCGCACGGACGTCTGGGACAAGCACGAACACCCACGAGGTACTCGCATCGCCGCCTCCTACGTACGGCAGTACGGCTAATGACATAAACTGCGTGACGTTTTCATCCATGTATCGTATTACCTTGTTATAGGTATGTACCTACATCATGGAAGAATTATGAAATACCGTGCAGATTGGACACGGCGATGATGCCGGTCGGGAGGGTATCGAAAAAACATTACCACGAGTAGTGGCGTAATCTCTTTGGGTGCACATTGGTGTACGAATCGAAATTCTTTTTTTTTCATAAGAAAACTGCCTTTTTTTTCTTACAATACTCTGATAACGCCACGTTATGGTATTAGAGCAAATGTTAATTAGTGACCGAACGACAAGCGTATCGTGGAATTCAATCAAGACTGGAGTTGCATCGCTATTTGAGTGTTAATTAGGTGTATCGTATTGAATATGGACGCGCTCGATTATTTTATGTGATTTAAAAATAACTTCGTTTATTTACATCGTTCTCCTGATTTGCGGTTTCGAATTGTTTCAAGAAAATAGTACCTGCGAATTTTTTTTTTTTTTTTTATTCATCACCGAGGACGAAACGTGAAGTTTGTTGAAAACACTAAAGAAACGGGAGACGAATAATTGGGTTACGAATTAGTTCGGTACAGAGTACTGATCGTTAATCTTTAATTAGGATCTAAAAAGCAGCCAATTTCTGAAACCACCCTTGTTTCATAGATTCTCAACAGTGCTCTGTTGCCGTGTCATCACGTCATCAACAATGCCATGTACTTGCAATGAAATTGTTTTATTTGCAAAACGTTAACGAACAACTACTGATAATTACGCTATTCTTCATCGAGGGGTTTTCGAACATGACTCTGCCAATATCAGAAAACGTATCCGGCGAGGTGAACAACCGCTAATGTCTATATCCAGTGTCAATGTTAACCCCTTGGCTTGGAATTGGATCATAATTTTCCAAGGGTGAGAAAGCCGCCGCGACACTTGAGCTGGTGTTATGTTATAAGATACATGTACCTATACACATATATGTGTGTATATCAGGTATATACGCGCGGTTGGCGCGTACTTTGGCGGATGGATGACGGGTGTAAAGTAATTGGTTGATTCCTTTCGTTGGCGTGTTAATTCCGGACGATCGTCGAGAGGTAGGGAAAGGAGAGAAAGAGAGAGTCAGGTCGACGCTGGAAATGTCAGACAAACAGCTGCATAATAAACGGGGGTTAGCGAGAAACTAGCGGCATTGCTGGTTAAATCAAATCACCTGTCACATTAGTTGCTCTCCAGTTACCACCCGGCTTCTCTCTGCCATTTCGTTGCGCCCCCGTACTTCACCCCGGCTCGACGTCACCTGGGGACCGACAGTCAGCCAACCAACCAGCCAGCCTATTTGGATACGGAACGGAATGGAACGGAACGGCTAATATGCTAATTGCATAATACAGCGGTCGCGGGATTATCTTGAAATTTCGCACCGGAGCGGAATTCTCTCGGATAGGGAGATGGAGATAGATAGAGAGAGAGAGATAGAGAGGGAGGGAGGGAGGGAGGGAGAAGGGGGTGCGTCTTACTTCTCCGTGACAATCATCGTTACCACTGCCTCATACATTCACCCACCCTACCATACCCTACTCCCCAGGCCCTATCCTTCACCCTCTGTACTCCGTTACGTCGGCTCCCGTTTTCCCATCTTCACAGCGTTCACGTCCCTTGAACCTTCGAGCGCAGTCCCTCGTCACGAACGAACAAAGGAATCCCTTCTCGGCATAAAAAGGGTTCAACTGTTGGGCAAAGTTCTGCTGCCGGGGTTATGTTATACACTTCGTAACACGTTGAATAGACGTCCGTGACGTTAGCGGCTGCCTGCCTCTGCCCGTCTCTCTCTCTCTCTCTCTCTCTCTTTCTTTATCTAACTCTTGTGCGTTAGTAAGTTCTAGATAGATATTCCCGTACAGGAGAACATAGACTGCAGCCGGTGTAAAAGTGACTCTAAGACTCCTTTAAACCACTCTGGACTCTAGACTTGGGTCGTATCGTCTCTCCAGAGTTTCTCTACCGAACCTGAAGAGAGAAGGGAAGGGAGAAAGAAGGAAAGAAAGGAAGAAAGTAGAGGCAGGTTGGCGGCGCGTGTCACGTCGATGTCGTGTCTGCAAATATTTGTCTCCCCCGCTTTCTCGATGCTACGCGATTGGAAAGAGCAGCGTTCGCTTCTACTCTTATACCCTTGTGTCCATAATATATGTACGTTTCTCCGTGCCTTCCATTTTCCTCCTCCTCCTCCGCTTCCTTCTCACTCACATCGCTGACTGTAATAACTACTTCCGTCCGATTCAATTCTTCCATTAGTTTCATTTTTTTTTCGTCTGATATTACATACCTATTTTACTATTTCAATATTGTATAAAGAAAGGTTTGTAAACTCTGGAGACGAAATGTCTGACTGTGTCTCTGCACTTTTCACCGTCCTTCGTTCGCTTGAAATTCAAATCCTTCAACTTGACGTTAACCCTTTCAGTTACCCAATTCAGTTTTCTTTTCTTTTTATTTTTCTTTTTTTTTGTCACGGAAGTGCACCTATACGTTTCCTGTTTACTTTTCGACGCTGAATGCTAATCTGATGTCAAAATTGAATACAATCAATAAGAACCCCTAAAGTTGTGAGTGAAAACGGGGTGAATTGTCAAAGTTATTTTAGACAGTGATCTTGAACGAGATTTATATGAATATTTATTTTGAGAGAGTAAGATATTAGGCCGAGAATAGGTTCGAACCTCAATACTATCTGTATGCACCCCTAAGGAGGGTGAATATTACCCCTACGCATTGAATTGTGTAAATCCAATGGCCATTCTGAGATCTCCGTTTGTCAACCAATGAATTCCAAGCGTTTTTAATATTCGTTTAATTATAAAATTTCTCCACCAACGAATTACATTAACGAAAATACGGTTTTTTTCTTTGCATTTGTTTATTTACAATAGTTACAAACAATTACGAATTCCCAAAAAATCGTAATCATGCGAAGACTTGAATATTTTTTTAACCTGAAAATGCAAAAAAAAAAAAAAAAAAAATGAAAAATAAAAGGCAGGATAGGGCCAAAAACAACTTGTCCCTGCGAATGACTGGCTCAGCTGTAAAGTGCGAGGGATCAGCGCTATTCCCTCGAAATGCGATGGGCGAACACCGTTCGTGCAAGTCCTCGCTCTCCCTCTCCCTCTCTTTCTCTCTCCTAAGGGTGCTTTCACATTGATTAGTTAATCCGTCGTCGACCGGCTCTCAACCCGATTGCGCTGTACGATACCTCGCATCTCCGTGTCAGTGCGATGATGTGTGTCTTCGTCCACCCCTTTTCCTCATTCATCCCGCATCACCGCCCTCTTTCTTCCTGTCCCCGTCACGCGGTGTTTTCTCCTTCCGTCTTGTTTTTCACCTCCCTTCCATTTTACGAATAAAAAAATAACGAACGACAATGCAACAAAAGGGAAACAAAAATTCTGCTACACCCCCCGCATTGTAATTAAATACTTGGCTGGAAACCAAAAGACTGTGACGCGACTTTCTCGTTGTCTCTACCGCATGACGTCGTCGTCGGCGTGTAAAGATGCATACGTGGTACGAATCACGTGTGTACCGCAGAGATATGTTGGTATAGAACTGCAGTCTCATATCGTTGCCGGTTTTACCCTTCGTATAACTGCACCGTTGGCCAACGTGTACTTGCCATGCTTCAACTCCGTACTGAATAATAGAACGGCTCTCTGAGACGACGACGATGCGGAAGCCATCTTGGATATATGTATGCGCCTTGTATTATGGAACGGTTTTCTGGGTGAATGGAAAACTTTGACGGTTTTTTTTTTTTTTTTTTATTCTCAGCCCTTTGCGTTATTACCGCGGACGGAGGTACGCACGTAACTTGAAGAAAAATTCGAATTTCTTTTCGAGGACTTTGAAAAAAAAAAAAAAAAATTAAAAAAACTTCAGCCCGTCCGTTCAAATATCCTCTTTTACCGCGGATTGAGTATTGCGTGCAGATAGCGATATAAGAAATGAAATATCTGCGATATCGCGGTCAAATTGTACCGGCTGAAAAAGTTTGGCAATTTTTTTCACCCTATCTTTTGGTGGGTATATACATATGTATACACACACATACACACGCATGTATAAACGCGGTACCGCAAGCTCTTCTTTTATCATTCTTCATATAACTAATGTCTCGTATTCCTGTTTTATTATTTTACTTACATAGTTGATCACCTCGAGCCTCCGTGCAATGCGGAGTTTATTGTCCCGGTAGTTTTCTTTTTTTCTTGATCCTTTTTCTCTCTTTTTTTTTCGTTTCTCTTTTGCGAGCAGTTTCTCCGGGATATGTTTGGATCTTGAATACGGTATAAAAATGTGGGGTTTTTGCCCGTCTTTTATATGTATACATAGATATATATATATTTACCGTACGGAAAATATATCTAGTCAATCAGTGGTCATTTTATTGTCATGCGATACGTTCCGGGGATTTGTGCAGAGCTCGTTCGTATAGTTTGGCGGCGTTGAAGAGCGAACTGTAACGTCAGAGATAAATGCTGTTTTCCTCTTCTCTTGGTTATATCTGCAAAATGAGTTATAGGCTCTGCGTAACATTCGGACACACCTTGTATACAGCCATTTACGGTCCGTTGATGCGGGAGATTGGCCAAAGCTCGATGAAACGACCCGGCATAGCGGAAAAGGAGGACTTATATTTCTCTCTTCGGTTGTATAAATCGTTCGCAATTCCATTCCAGGTGCGCTGAGGTCGTCACGAAATTGCAAAAATCCGCAGATGCTTAACGGATATTTCATAAACCGATTCGCAAAACGATTGGAAAGTCTTTGTAGCTTTCGTTTTCACCGTCAATTATATTTTCCACCGTGTGTCCGATAAAATTTTGCAACGCCGTTTATACGCGTGCCGGAAGTTTGATGTCATTTTTCGCCGAGATTTCGCGACGTTGCCTCTTTTTTTTTTTTTTTTTTTTTTGCCGTCATTCAATTTTCGCGGATGATCCTCGGCATCAAGTTTCTCGCAGGCACAACGCCACGATATATTTTTTCCAATTTTCCATCTCGCGATGATTCCTATTTGGCTCGTTTCATCGACTGAAATTTTATTGCCTCAATTTCGCCGAAACATTTTGCCGATCTAACACGTGTGTACTGTATATGTATATATATACTTTATACACATATGTACGTTTATACGTAAATACACGGTGAAACGTATACAATTTTTAAACCTTTATTTCTCAAAGCAACGCTTGTCGTATATATTCGCTCTTGCCAATTTTTTACACAACAATATTAGACAGAGAGACGTGTCCTCGTTGTCACAAGGCTGATATCCCGCCGCTAGATATTGGAACGAGCGAGTTTGAAACAAATGAATATTGTTAATTAGAATATCGCATGACATGCGACCTCGTTGTGATTGAAAAACTGAAATTGGGCGTAATGAGTAGGTAATTATTTTCCATATTCGAAATATGTTTCTCACATTTTCTCGGCCGCATTGGAATATTTCAGCTATAAGATAATCGGAAAGGTGATTCTTTTCGCTTTCATTTGATACACATGTTTTTGATATTTGAATATCGGGTCGGCAAGATATGCACGATTTTTTAAACAAAATCGTGGGTTGGGGCAAGTCGTCACATGTGAAAAGAATTTCCCGACAACTTGTCCCATTTCGACTTTTTCATGGTTTTTGGAGTCCGGGTCAAGTTTTGCGGGATTTTCGGAGTCCGTGGCGAATTTTTCATGGGCTTAGGGATTTTCGGAATCTACGTCGATCGTTCCGTGGCTTCCAGGAAAAGATACAACGGAGAAACGAATTATCGCTTAAAAATATACATTGATAACCAGAGTTTCATCACTTAAAAACAAAAACAAGATAACAAAGGTGCGAGAAAAAGTTATTCGACATTTTTTTTTTTAACCAGTTTTCGTCATTCAAAATATTTGAATGAGAATTTTTTTTTTTTTTATTTCTTTAAAATTTCGATCAACTCTATTCAGACTTGCTTCGGAACAACCACGAACATTGTCTAGGTGCGCAAAGGGTCCATCTACAGTGCCTGTATTCGAATTGAACGAAATTTTTATTTGAAAAAAAAAAGAAAAAAAAAGCGGAATTCTGAAAATCAGAGAGTAAAAAGCGTGACAACTAGCCCTTGTCTCCCCTACGTTGTGTATAGATTGCAGTACGTTATAGATTATACACACGTATACAACGTACGGAAAACCTGTCAATTTAAAAAGTCAATTTCACTCGTCGACGGTGAAATTCTTGGCGCGTACGTTGCGTTATATTATACCTATGTATATTATTTTACCTATGTATTCCGATATGTTTGCGGGTATTGTGTATTATACGTACAGTCGCGTCAGTTTCACGCGTGCTTTTTATAGACGCGTAGAGGGAAAAATCAATCCTCGGGAGTTTGACCCTTGTAGCCCTCTAGCCGATCGTTAACCACCGGATCCCGAGCCAATGACGCTTAAGTTTCCCGATTTTTTCACCGACGAATCGCAGAGTCGGGAGGTTCTGGAATTGTTACAGCGTATAATAGCCGTAGTTGTTTTAACAACGAATCAGATCCTGCCCGTAGTAAAAATAAACTTTATTCCACGTGTTATCTGGGAACTTTTTTTTTTCTTTTTTTTTTTTGTTTGCAGATTTTTAGATGAATTTTCTAATTCGATCGAAATCGTCGAACACTTTGGTATCTGGGCGTTTTACTTCTTCTATTTAAACACTTTTTCGACGTGTTTCGAGTGAAAAATTTTCTATTCCGATACCCCTGACCTTGATTATTCGTCCCTGGAAAGCGGCCAGCTTTTTTAGTCTAGGTTATCAAGTCCCCTCACCTCTCTGTACGTAAACACCCACTACTATTCGCTCGGTTCATTTTACCGAACCCTTCTGATCCGGAAGAAATTTCGCCGGATCTCGTGCTATTGAATTGATCATCGGTGACCTGTGCGAATAGTTTCCCCCTCTTTCACCCCTCCTCCCCCTCTTTCGCACGTCGATAAATTATGCCAAACTTTTGAATTTACGGACGTTTCGGCCGTTTCATGTTCCCTCAATCAGCGCAATCGTGCAAATATCGAACGTCTTAAGCTCGTTAAAATTTATTATTCATATCTAGTACGGGAAACCTGTCCTCTTACGTTTCTTTTTCAAACACGCAAATCGAATCGGCACTTTAATTCCGATCGATCTTCAAATCAATCGGTCTGCAATCAATCAGTACCGAAGCTATATACATATGTAAGCGGTATTTGTACCAGGTATAATATAATGGCGGTATTTTATCAGGCGTTTGTGGGAATCCAGGGTGCGTGTGTAACTTGTGTACAGGATATGAGATTGTACGTAATTCGGCCGGTGGTAAAGATTAACGGCTTCTCGTGGTCGGTGCTAGGAAATTTCGGAGTTATCGTAACCCAAGAAGAGTGCCGTGCAGGTTGTTTGCTTCCGCAGTTAGAGGTACTTACTTACTTACTTTCTTTCTTTCTTGCTTGCTTGCTTACTTACTTATTCACTTACTTGTACGAAGGTTCGGCGCAGCTTGCGCGTAGGGCGAGAGACGAGTGGATTTCACACTCCGTTAGTTTTACAAGCATTTAATTAACACCGACGTGTGGATACCAAATTGTTTATCACGTTGTTGGTACAACGTTCGTATCAACCGTAACTCATCGTTCGACCAATTGAGAAACTATAATTACAAAGTTTCGATCCGGTTCGCCGTCGTCGTTGTCGTCGTCCGTGGCATCACTGAGCTTTCCGATAAATACCAACGGTGAACACCCGGTGCAGTGTTTACTAATTACAAGTTATAGTTTTGATGAAAAATACTTCTCTCTACAGATATAACGTGTACTGTGTTATCATTCGGATGTATGCATGTACGGATAAATGTTTACCGGAGCGGGGTGGTTGAAGTTTTGAATTAGAAAAGTTTCGAAAGCGCCTAATTCCGAATTGTTTGGCGACGAAACTTGAAGTTATGGAATCTAACTATTACGAAACAACGAAGCTTCGAATGGTCGGAAACCCGACGGCTCAAAGTTCCGAAATGCAAGATTCCGATAATTCAAGTTACGATGCGCGTGGAATTACGGAAATTAAAATATAATCACAGCGTAGTTTACTCGACGAGAATGGGTGTGAAAAATCAGGAAAACCGAAAATTACAACGACGAGGATTCCGAACGTAAAAGTATGGAAAATCCAAAACGAAGAAACATCAAAGAGCTGCAATTTCACCAAAGCCAGAAATTGACAGAATTGAAAATCTTCGAACGTTCGGAATTTCGATGGTTCAGATTTTGAAATTTTCTCATTTTTGCACTTTCGGAACTTTGACGTTTCGTCAAAGTTTGATTTCTTCGCTTCAAGTTTTGACACCAAACAACTTCGAAATTTGGCGCTTTCGGAACTTTTCAAATTCAGAATCGCAACTTCGCCCCTGTATACCTCCAAGTTCGCATCTGCGCGGTTGTAGAACCGTTGGGACGAAGCAATCGAAAAACTTTTTCAAGCTTTCTTGTCGTATTATTGTAGGTATATTTTATTTATGTAACATATCCGCAAATGGCCGGCTGGCTTGTAATACCACCTGCACCACCGTGGCGAATGCATCGATCGTTTTCACGATTGTACCGTATCGTGCACTTTACTTGGGTACGTAGATTTTGTGTCAGTCTGTCTAAACTGTCCCTGTCTGGGATGGTGAAATGACTTCAAAAGTAATAATGACAAGCAAAAGTTTGTTCGACACGTTTTTATTACGTTGTAGAATTGTATTTTCAAAATTCTATAATTAACGAGTCAATGCCACTCTGACGGCGTTCACTGATTGCGAGCTTTTTGGAACGCGATTTGTTCCTGGAATCCGTATTTCATCTCGTGTGCGGAAAACAGGGTGGGCGTAATTTCCTCTTTGAAAAACATAAATCCAGATGAAAAACTCAGTAACTCGGTACATTTTTTTTTTTTTTTTTGACAACATAAATATGCTATAAAATTTTCACATCAGCTCTCTCATCAACTACATTTTTATTACGTTAGTATATATAGCGATCAATGTGGATAAGAAACTTGTTCCAGTGGCACAACAAAATGTATTATTATAATAATTATTACTATTATATATATAAAAAGTTTTACGTAAAAGAATTTAAAAAAAATTAACCAGTGCTTTGTAGAATAACAAATTTTGATTTGCTTACTCCGATGTTCAGCTACATGTACTAACATGTACCAGAATCAATTTTTCCGACGAATATAAATAAAAATTGCGTGGATATTGAGAGAATATGTAACGTAACTCGGGTCTTTTCTCACTCTGGTGAAACAACGTAGATTCAACTAGCTATTTTTCCTTGCACAGTGTCCACAGAGAATGAAAGAAACTGAAATGGAGTATAACGGGGATTGTTTACCGAGTGTAAATATTTCTCGCTTCACTACAATTTTCATCTCAGTTTCAAGTATTTGTTACTTCTCGTATGTCTGTTTGTTCTTCTGAATTCCGTGCAATTTGGTATATATCGGAATCGCATTCAGCCAACCCGAAAGGGGTTTCGTGCTAACCCGTTATTTATCAAAGCTGAGGAGAATCAATTCAGCAGTTACCAACCCTCGAGACGAGGACTTTGTCTGTACGTAACGATTCTGCGGAACGTCGCGGTGACAATAATTAGTTCTCGAGGACGTGAAATGACGCATAAGACAAAGTGAACCGCCGTTTTAATCCTGGTATGCAGAGGTACTAACTACCGGAATTACTCACGAGAATCGTCTGGATTCGGTGGGACTCTCCTCTCTCCTCTCTCCTCTCCTCTCCTCTCCTCTACTCGGTGGACCGGCCGCAGCATTACTGAGGATGGATTTTTTATTCTTCTACTTTTCAGTCACTCGTATACATATTAAGGTGTACCAAAATAAAATAAAAATTTTGTTTTGTTTTCAAACTCGCATTAAATTTTAGGTACAGCACCTCAAATACTATGTCTCATCCAAATATGATCTCTTAATTATTGATATTTAGAGGTGCCTATTTTGTTTTTTCCATTATTTACAATTAAATAACGCGTAAAGAAAAATTGTAAAATTTTCCAATTTTTCGTATCTCGTAAGTGGTTTGACTTATAAACTATCCGAATACAGATTCTTGTGGGCAATTTCACGCTTTATAAAAAAAGTACCGAGATAGAATTTTCCTAACTCCAACCGATTAAGAGATATTCGTATACGACTCAATACTTATAGGCGAATATCCCGTAATCTGTTAGAGATAGGAAAATTTTATTTCTGTACATTTTTTTTAAATAGATCGTCAAATTTCCTGTACAAATCCGTGTTTAGATAGTTTATAAATCGAGTCATTTAGGTGCACGCGCAAAAAAATAAAAAAAAAAAAAAAAAAAAGAATCAAAATTTTCCAATTTTCTTCGCGTGTTGTTCAAATGGAAAATGAAAAAAAAACAAAAAACAAACCAGGCACCTCTAAATATAAGTACTAAGAGCTCATATCTGGATGAGATACATGTACCACTTGAAATGCACTACCGAAATTTTTATGCGCGTTTAATAAAAAAAAGAAAACAATCCCTTTCTATTTTGCCCCCCCCTAACGTATGCGTATACTTTTTTGTCTCTGGTTTTTCACTCCTTTGTACTTCCCGCAAGCCTTCTGCTTCCGATGCACTCCGCGGTGCTGTTACGTGCTGCAACGGTGGTGGTGCCCCGGTAATAAGGACCATTTACAGCGTGCCTTGCTAACAACTCGAGGGATATACACCGAGCAGACCCACCGCCCTTCATTCCTTTTTTCCTTCCTTCCACGTAAACGCAGCCATTACGATAAAGCCAGCCGGCAGGCTCTCCGTTACCGATGTGCGGGGCAATGATGGTTATCCTGAAAACATCTCTTCTTCACTTCTCGTTCCATGTACCTGCAATTTGATACCTCTCTAGTCTCGCTTCTACTCGACTGGCAATATTGCAGACAGAGATTATCTCGGAATAATTCCTGCAAACTTGTGTTTTTATTATTTAATTGTTTGTGATTAAACTGAAAATATATCGTCATGCGACTATAGCGCTGTCGTGTCAGTCGAGTTTGAGTTTTTGTTTTGTAAACGTGAAATTAATCGAAAACTCGTTTTAATACGATAAACGATGAAAAATTATCAGTTATCGTCGTGATTTTTTTGCCGTTTTCTTTCACGTCAGGCAATTGTGCAACATCGATTGATAACCTCGACTGTATATTTCTCAGTATATACCATCCGTACATCGTACAGTGTGCCTAGAAGCAACTATTCTCAGTACGTTTCTTATTCGCCTTCTTCGCGGTTTTCTCTCACAACGTTAATACCGTGAACTCGGGGATCTTACCGCGGTGTATAGAATAATATGGAGCGTCGCGGGACGATGCGAAATTAAAGTTAAAAGCAGAAGTGGTGGAAACTGTTCGGTAACGAGTCGATTTTCTCTGTTCAAGAGCTGAGCGAAATGGTAAAATTGTGCAGAAAGCATTGCTTTTCTCGGAGCGGTACAAGTGCATTCTGGGAATTCCATAGGACAAAAGGGAGTTGCCCATCTGCAGTACTGCAGTCGTACGTGGGAATGAGACTCTCTTCTCTTCTCTCCTCTTCTCTTCTCTTCTCTTCTCTTCTCTTCTCGCCACGGTGAATTGCCTCCATTGATTATCGCTTTAGCGAGTCAATAGCTTTTCCCGAGCTCTCGATTTGACCTCCTCCTCGTCCTCCTCCTCCTCCTCCTCCTCCTCCTCCTCCTCCTCCTCCTCCTCCTCCTCCTCCTCCTTCTCCCCACCGTATACCTTCTTTATACACACACAACGCAACCTTTCGTGGGTATCGAAACGGTGGAAAACAACTCGTCGATGTTGGGCATTTTTCTTTGTACCTTTTCACCGAATCGTTCGACGAAAGTCATATGTTTGCGTTTGATACGGATCTTCGGAAAATGATCTCATGTGTCTGGATTAACTGGAATTGTTGTTAGAAATTGAATAACGAACTTTGAACATAGCGCGTGCAATTTATTCGCACGATTAAATGCCAAATTTACGAACGATTCGAGATATAAAAATCGTCTCGGAAATTTGTGCAGAGTATTTTTTATCTAATTAATTAACATCTCGCGAATAAGATGAATTACAGAGATACGCGGGAGAAGATACATAAATGAAGCTGTCCGGTATCGGTAAACCTTGTCTTATACGCATTAAACGGTTATACTATACTGGTTTAAAAAATGTCGTTTTAATTGCCACCTTGCCAGGCAACTTCGGCACTTTATCAATCTCAATTAAGTCTAGATTAGTTTGATCGTTTAACGGATCGAGGATACGAAATAATGTACAGGTATGCTTGAGGTGCGGAATGAATTGATGTTCAAGTGACTGTGAATTAAGTTAATATTCCTACCGTCGAGATAACCGTCGGTTGCTCGTCTTTTATTTATGCACTTTGATTTCGGTCACTCGTAACACTATACGACGTAGTATACGATACGTGAGAAAAGCTGCTGCATCGTTGTTCCGTTGTTATAATATTCACGAAGACTTGAAGCAATATTTTAGCGAATTTGCGAAAACCGGGATCGCCGAGATTATTCACAGGAAAATCAAGCAAATGATTTCAATTCGTTAATATTTTGATATCGAACGATTATCGTGGATTTCTAATGTCACCGTTGATTTCCAACGATTACCGAGTATTCTAGGCATTTTTCTGTGATTTCTGGAGTGGATAGAATCACCCGTCATGTCTGAAAATCACCTAGAACGCTGTCCAAGTTATCACGTATCTGAATTGAAATCGATTGACAAGATTGTACAAGACGATAGAATGCCAACGAAATGACAACTGCTGAAAACGTTTCACTCCAACGATTCCAATGATTTGGTAGCGACAAGTGTACGTTTTGATAATCTCTTTATTTGTTTTCTCTTGGAACGCAGGAAAATTGATATATCGCGGCCGTATCAGCGAGATTTACCGTAAAAAACGAAGAAAAAAATTGTCCGTATTACTTTGCAACTTCCTCGTTTTTCGGTAAAAAAAAAATAAGAAATTTTGAAAATGAATTTCACTACGACGAGAGAAAAAGAAAAAAGAAAAAAGTCATCGCGACGCGAGACTGACCTCTTATACTTACGACGACTTCATTGAGCGAATATCCCGACCCTCGGAGAATCGTATAATCCAAGGTGCGGTTGAATTTGTTGTTGCAGTTATGGAGGGTATGGAGAGTCCTGGACCACCCGACAGCGCTGTGCCATCCGACAGCGACCTCGGGGCGCCGTGTCCGGTTGGATTTCGGCCCTGTTTCGCGTCCCGAGATAAGGTCGACGAACGGGTAAACGGCGACTGTTTCACGGGCGCCGTTTTAGCCCAGGCCCAGAGCCTAGACCAGCTTCGGCATCAGCAGCGTCCGCAACCTAAGCAGAGTAATCAGCCGTCGAGAAACGGGGGAACGGGCAACGGGCAATCGAGGAGAGCGAATCTCCTACTCCTCCTAAACTACAACGATCAGCACAGCTCCGAGGAGGAACTCGAGGTGATAAACAGGCCCAGAACACCGGCGAGTCACTTGTGCAGGCCTGTTACCGTACCCGAGAAGAGGAAATGGTCCCAGGTCAGTTGCGAGTCGAATCACGGCTGGAGTCCTTCCTTGCAGAGTCAGCTGCAGATTCATCGTTCTCAGACCCTGACGGAAATCGGTGATGCCATTTTCTCTGCCCCGAACAGCATAACGGGCAGGGAATTTGTCGGATGGGGATCCAGCGACGAAGAGGTAATTTAACAACAATTTTTATAACTTATCGTTGCCTGGTTTCGATGACGCTCGAGGAGGCTCGGTGACGGATAGAGGAGGAATCGATCGTTTATTTAAGACCACGTCTCGGCTGGGTCGGAAGTAAAACAAACGCAACAACGAGCGATGATTTTATTTTGATACTATTCGGTCAGATGGTGCCAATTATTTTAATCTGTACACGCGTTTTGGTGGGGTTAGATCTTAGGTTAACCGCACGTATCGGGTGTGCTTTACGAATTTGTTTAATTGTTGAATTTTATACACGGAGATTTGTTTGATCGTCGGACATCGAAATTTATCGGGTTTCGTTCGATTTCATTCTACGGTGGTTTAATTAATTCTGAAAACAATTTTTTACATATTTTATACACGCTGAAACAATTTCTGATGTATGTGTATATTGTACGGTATTTTACAACATCGCATGGATATTGATTATGATCGACGAATGGCATCGTTGAAAACACTACTTGAAAAAATGACGATTCGTTTCAGTGACTTTGTGGAAGATATTCTTCTGAATAAAATGAACCTCTTGTTTAAATGAAATTGAACGATTTTAATAGATTTGTAAAAATTTTGAAACGATTTTATACAAAGCATCGATCTCTTAGCTTTCGTCTACGATTCCAGTAGTTCTTATTTTTGTATTTGCAAATTGAAATTAGTAGTTTGCGATGGTAGGTAGGCACGATCTACGACTATCTCGTAGTAAAGTTGGTAAAGTATTGATTTTTGGCGAACCAACCTCTTTGATACGAGATTTAAGTTAGCAACGTTGACGCAACGAAAGATCCGAGAAGAAAATCACTATTCTTCAATTTCGAAATAACTCCCTTGGACGAATCTAAGCTGTTATTGCTGCTAAGGATGAATCAGCATGTATTTCCTTTTATTATAATTAATACCGAACTTCAGATAATAATGAAGTTCCGAAGTAACGATATTTTTTTCTTCATATTATGTATTCGTTACAATAACGTTACGAATTTCAACCTCATTATTTTTCAACATTCTCAACCGTATAATTCAACATATTATCATGTGATTAATTTAACACAAGCGTTTGTTCGATGGTTTCTTTGTAAAGTTGGATGATTTTCACATTCTTTACAATCAAAATGTAATATCACGGTGTCGTTGGCGGTTAGATGGATTTATAACGAAAAGAAAATTGGGATCGTTGCGTCGTCGCTTCGCGTTGTTCAGCTTCAATTACGTTTCGCACCAGATGGAAACAATGTTGTACATATACCTATATAATAATATGTTGTGGTTGAGCTTAAAGTCTGACAATATTACTTGTTGTTTTTTTTCTCCTCCATCTTCTGCTTCTTTTTTCACGGCTTGGTGTTATCATCATTGTTAATTAGAAATTTTTTAATTTCAACTACCATAAATTCTCGATTACCCGCGACCCGTTTTTGTGGTAGTTTGTGTGTGTGTGTGAGAGAGAGAGAGATAAAGTACTACACGGAGTTTTTCAAAAGTTGAAGACTCTTGTTCCGTATCGTTCGCGTTGCGTGAATATTGATTCAAACCTTTGGGATTATTTTCCTTCTTTTTTTACATAACGAAGAAAATAAATAATTAATAATGAAATATTAGTTGTTACTCTCTATATAATGTAGATAAAGATTTGTCGAGTCAGTTTTACACGTGCATAATATGGAAAATCGTGAAAGTTTAGGAATTTAGAGGAAAAAGTGTGTAATAAAGTTGACGTCGCGCGTGTCTGGAATAAATATGTATATAGCTAAGTGCACGCGATTCGATGCTAGGTAATGACCGATTTCCATTTCTCTTCAAAAGAAAATGGGTTTTTCGAAAAAAGAAGCTTACCGCACTTGGCACTAAAAACTATGCAGCGATCCAATACATACGTATATTATATATATACACACACACACACCGAAGTCGCGCTCGCGGATAATGGACGAACGCTTTTAACTTAATTTCCATTTTCCATCTTCCGCCGTGCTGCACTTCTTATCCGTGAGGTTGTATAGAAATGTCGTGTAAAAAATTTCACGGAGCTGCAGAGCGACGTTCAGTTCCGACTGTTTTTCGATTCGAAATCAAACCCAGCTTTTCGCTGCAGCGCCATCGACGTCCCGGATTTCTAGGGTATATGTTACGTAGAGACGGTGAAACGAGCTTGCGTTACCTACGTTGAGACGACGTCTGCAAGACGTATCGTCGTTACAAAACGATTAGCGAACGGAAGCTTGGAAGGAGAGACCGCTTCAATTTCTCTTTCAGCTTTGAGCGTTTACCGCGCTGCTGCGAGGTGTTGGCAAATCAATTTCAGGGAACTTTGTAAATGAAACAACTTTCGGATGATTGTGCTGTTACTGTGTAAAGCAAATTTAAACTAACCTGTCTATCCTTTATTTTTTCTCTCTTCTCTTCTCTTCTTTCTTTGCTTGTTTCAATTTCATTTTGGAAATATACTAATATCAATGTCTTACATGCTTTTATCAAACTTTGAGGTCGGAAAGTACAAATCTGTACAAATTTTCGTTGTAACGCAGCACGTGTATGTAATAAACAAGAGAGGTAGAGAGAAACGTATATTATGTACACGTATATGTAAATATTACACGCAGCACTCGATTGAAACTTTCCTCGACTCTGTACATTGTACATAAAATTTGGAACGCGAAAAAGCGTCACGGAAAGAGACGATCTGCACTCAGCTGCTGCTTGCTGCCTTCTTCTACAACTCTGACATTTATTGCAAAAATTCTTTCGGAGTTACTGCGTCGCGTATAACGGTCAAACGTGAATTGTGAAAAATTGAACCTGGAATGTCGGCTGTTCCGACTATTCGTTACAGCCGCGTATCCACGCTGATGCTGAATCTCTGTTGACAACTGGAGCTTTCATTGTCCGACGGTATGCGCTCCGGGATAATATCAGGTACAATTTTTCATAATACACGATCATCGTTGTACGCAGTTGACGTTCTACTCGGGGTAATTTCGTACAATTCTTTGGCAATAAATGTCCGTGGAATTCGCAGTTATAGGTGTTGCCACTCATTCCATTTCTCCGTTCGTTCCATATCTTATGCAGAAAGTTCGAAGGTACCTACATATCGTGTATGTGTATATATACGTATATATTATACCAGTTTTATTACTCCATCATCGCTAAAGTTACGTTGAATTTTTAGTTTCGTATACTTATGCATAAGTATATCGTATCGAGGGTTCGGTTCACTCGCGCTTCACACTTTTGTGAAGTTTGGACTTTACTCTCGACGATACGACGCGAGTCATTGAACGAAATTTATCGAACCATGTAATGGCGAACATTTTTCACGCGCTAATTCGTCGAAAGCTCAGCTCAAGTTCATTTTTGGTTTTTCAACAAAGTACAAGACCTCGAGCATCAATATTTCGAGAAGCATATTCCGTTTGCGAAAAAGGTCGCGATCCTTGTGGTTATAAGAATCATAAATGATTCGGATTACTAAAAGTTGTACACCCGGAGATTTTAATACAAGTCTCTTACTTCGAACCTTGCGAAACATGGTTCGATAAACTTCGGTCGACATTAGCTGGTTCCCCGGTAACGGACAGGGTGGCCAGACGCATGGAAAATCTGAAAAACTTGGAAATGTCAAAGTATTTAAAAGGGGTAATGGAAAATCTGGAATTGTCGGGGGAGTTTTAATTTGCTTGTGAAAAAACTGATAAGTTCAATTTTATTTCTTGGGAATTAGAAATCATTTTTTTTTTTTGTTGCGAAAACAGACCGACTTAAATTGACTTTGTTGTACATTACATTTTTCTTCAATTCGAATTTAATTTGAATCGAACACAGAATTAACAAGCCGAACGATTTAGGTTTTAGTGACTCACTGGAACTGGGAAAACGTCCGGAAAAACTAGGTTTTAGGTTCTGAATAACTTGGAAATGTCATGGAATTTTTTCCCCAAAAAATTTTTGGCCACCCTGGCAGAGAAGTAACAGTCTCTCGGCACAAGTCTCTCCTTATACACCGGGTCACTTACCGCACGGGTACTTACGCCTGTTAAGCGACTTGCTCGGTCGAAACGGTAAGCGGCAAAGGCTTACGACTTACGTCACGTTCTCGTCTAGGTTTAGACTTTAGGTATAGGAATATAGGTAGAGGTACAGAGGTATAATAACCTACGGCGAGGAGATTCGCGCAAAGTTGTCGAAGCTCAGAGGCTGACTTTCGACGTGAACGGTAGGCGTGCAATTTAAGGTCCAGTATGAAATCAGTTCTCTCTCTAAACGCGAATGGCGTTCTGTTTCGCAGGTGCAGAGTCTTCTGAAAAATTCAATGTCGCAGCCGGTTCAATTCTGCACGTCGCCTCCGGTCGACGCGTGCAAACCCGGTCGATCCCTTTCCCCACCGCAGAAATTGTTTCACGCATTGATGGAGGAGCCTCGGACATCTCGTCCCAGATCACGGCCGAGGCCTCATCCCCTCATCAATTACCTCAACGCCGATACGGACGCCCTCAGCGCCTGCAGTCCCAGGAAACGTCATCGGCCACCTCACGAAGATGTGCCACGGCCTTGTCTCGATTTCGAGAAAATGCGGCACGTAAGTTTTTCTTTTTTTCTTTCTTTTTTTTTTTTTTGAAATTTTTATTCCATCATTGCTCGTCGAAGAACTCGTTCCGATCGGTCAATACCTCTTGAGCTTTGATATATATATATATATATATGTACATACATACATTTTTGAGATCTCGTTTGCGCAAGTTTGCAAAAGTATTCATCGAATATTACAAATAGACGAAAGGGTTGAGACTTTGGTCTCCGCATTGGCGCAAACGATACTTTGCGTAACAATACTATGGTTTGTAAGTTGTTTTTTTTTTTTTTTTTTTTTTTGGCAGAATACGAAAAATAGCGCTTTCCGGTAGTAAGAGAGATGCGAAAACCGTATGCGCGTTGTATAAATTAATAATAACGGCTGATCGAAATTTGGGGAAATAACTGAATATTGTAATGTAAACTTTGAAGAAAATTTTTATTTCATGGGATATCCGTGTAGTACGGGAACGGCAAAACGACATTTATTTCATCGTTCGGTTCAAAGTGTAATCCGAAAAACCTGTAGTCACGCTAGTTTAATCTTTCAAATGGTGAAAACTTTTCGAATTTGGGAAAACTATAGAGTTTACAACTGTGCTCGGTTAGAATCCATTGATTGATTCGGACGGTACAGAATAATTTTAACGAATAGTTGTGTAAAAAATCGACGAGGATAGATTATAAATTATACACTTTTGCATTTTCTTTGTCCCCCCTTAAATGTTTTAAAAATTTTCTTACCGTTAGTTCCTTGCGCACGAACGCGATTATAATTCCTGCGACTTGGCGGACTTTGAAGGAATTTCAGGAGCTCTCGGGTGAAGAAAAAGTGCGACCAGGTGTACGATTCGACTAATTTCGTCTACAAAACTCTACCAGACGCGATATCCTCTTTGGAATAATATTCTACGCGATCGTTGAGATTTCTCTATTTGCCGAATAAACCGGTGTCCTTTATAACCCGCGCAGCCTTGTTATTGGAATCCTTTTTCCCCACGTATCTATATTCGCCGAAAGTTTTATCCGCATAAACTATTGATGAGAATTGAAATCGAACCGTGTTACCGACACCATCGATAGAGCTGCGGAATCGGCAAGGGTCTACCTACAGGTGTACGTTTATATGCTTCTGGTAACCGGAACCGGAAGCGAAACCGTATTTTCACTCCCCCCCCCCCCCCCCCCCGTGTCCATCCTCTGATTAAAATATCTCGTAAGGCCCCCTCACCCCATAGGCAATCGGGATTTACATTGCATGGGAAAATATTTCCTATGTCGCGTATCTTTCCATCCACCTTCCGATGTCCCCTGTGACCGTGATACTCGGCAAGTGATGCACACCCGCATCCATCCCCCAAGGCTCACTTTCGAATCCGGTTCGGAAATCCCTGTGGCTTAAACCCCCGTGTACGGTGTGTTCGTGCATACAAGGCGTCCGATGTTCGTTCGTTCGCAAACGGACGTAGAGTACGGTAGGAAGAAAAAAGACTCATTCCCCTGAGTAACGTGGAAGGTATTACAGGTCGATTTCTTCGATTGGATTTCTTTTGTAATACGTTCCGGTAGACTGAAAACTGAGTGGTACGTATCATTTTTTTTTTTTTTTTTATTTGCCATTAAACTCTTTAAGGGGGTGAAAACGACCCCCAAAGGTGGACAACCAATGGGGTGATTTTGTTATTGGCATGATTTGTTTGAACGAAAGCAAGGCTGAAGTGACTTATTAACGAATAGAAGTATCAGTAAATCGGAGAGATCGACCTGGGATACCTTTCTTCTTGTAAGACGTCAAAGAAATGCGGTAAAACAGAAGTTCGAAAGCTGTGGCTGAGGTTAATTGAGTCGAATTTAATTGAAAGCATATTTTTATTCGTGAATTTTTATCGACACAGCACGATTCTTTATACAATTTAGAACAATTAGATTATTGTACAATTTTTTCTAAAAGCTAAAATTTATCTTGTTAAGTTTATAGTTTGATGTATTCTTGGTGATAGCTGTAATTTTGTTCGTGATTGTGTTAATTATGTACGCTAATGTTTTCGTACGGAGAACTATTTTCTTAGCTGCTTATGACGAGTAAATGAAAAGTGCATTGAGAAACACGAACGTATTATCAAAAATTGATTTGAAAAAACTTTGCAATTTTAGTATCTTGAAACGACTTTTGAGGAGTCGAGTGTGTACAGCAGAATTTTGTTTTGCTTCGTTATCACAGTTGACCGTATCTCGGAAAATCCTCAAGTCGCGATACGGCGTCTTCTCCTAAGAATAAAAGAAAATAAGAAATCAACGATTAAAAATTTTGCACGAATAAAATGAAAGGAAAAAATTGGTGACGTTAAATTTCAATCTTTCTTAATTTCCACGGGCAGACGTTGAAACGAACGTCAGCTTCAACTTCTAATCCGTCGTTTTACAACTTCTCTCTTTCCCTATTCGCCAATATTTCCCTCGACTCTACGACCGACGGATAAACACAATATCCTTAAACGCGAATGCCGCACCTTTATGCGACGAGCCTTGCAGCAGGATATGTGACGCGGTTATGGTGACGTTCGTTGTATAGGGTTGGACAGCCAGCTACGGGTAAGCTCCGTAATCCCTCGGGACGACGGGAACTGTATGCGCTTTCTATAACGTCTATCTCGGTACGTTACATAGATAGGTGGATGGCCTGGCAGGCAGGCAGGCAGGCAGGCAGGGATTCGGATCGTATAGTTTTACCAGACGGTGGCTAGACTCGGTACCCCGGTATCCGGGGATGCTTGCTTGCCGTATAGGTTGGAATAGGCACGTCGAGAGCTATGCTCGGCCACGAGTGAACCACGGGTGCATCCAATGAATAAATTAACCTTAAGCTTAAGTCCCCCTCACCCCCACATCCACCCCATCCACCCCACCCACCCCATCCACCCCATCGCCCTTTCGTGGATCGCGACATTCCCGTCCTAGGTGTACGTACGTTCCGTTCGTATGCGGTATGCGCGATATATACATCAGATACTACGACGATACTACGTTCAACCTACCTGTGCACATCGGCGTTATTTTAGCGTCGCAGTGTGCGAAGCACTTCAAAGACTCGGGGTTTTTCTCACCTTGTTCCTTCTTTTGTGTTTGTGCGTGTGTCGTGGGTGGGTGGTGTTGTTTTTTCTTTTTTTCTTCCTTTTCCTTCTATCGTCTTTATTCAACGTTTATTTCTATTTTCTTCCTTGCCTGTGTACCAACCTGCTGTACGTGTAGCTGTTACATGCAGACTATGCGAGTACGGTATTTCAATTTTCTTCCCGTTACTCGAAATTGCTGTAGGAAATTATCTTCGGTCTAATCTAATCTTGGAGATCTTATGGTGCATTGGCATGCGGAAATGGGGTGAGAGTTTTTCTATGGCTAATCTATTTGCAGGTCGGTCAGGTTATTTTTTTTTTTTTTTTTCGAAAGAAATTCATGCGGGAATATCTTTTCAGCAGGCTGATTTCTTGTACTTGTAATTGAGTGAAACTTTCAATAATCGTAATAGATCTGATACGAAGAGTAAAGACACACGACAGCGTTGTTTTATTATATTTCCTTTCCTCATACACGGGGTTCGTAAGTTACAAGGGTAATTGGAAGTTTCCGAAGAGAGAACCCGACGTTGTCGGTTTATCCCGAAATGACAAATTTGGAGGTTTCTGCTCTCTACCCTATACACGACAATGAATGTTCGCCCGCCCAGTTGCCTGCAGGTATACGAGAGGCAACTAATATACATCATGTTTCGCTCACTCGAACCTGTAGACCATATCTCAGGAAAGCGGTAAACCGGTGTAATGAGACGTTTCCTTGAACAAGGAACACAAAAAATCAAAAGACAGAGGGTGGGAGAAAAAAAAAAAAAAAAATAAATAAATAAAAAAATGGTGAAAAAATCCCTTCAAGAAGTCCGCGTCACCTTGATAAACGACAAAAATCGACGTTTCGGTGCGATTTCAACAGTGCATATCTACCCAAAGTCAAGCTTATTGTTCGGAATTTGAAATTTGAATATCGAACGCCTTGGTGCGTGAGGTTGATCTAGTCGCTAGTCCACCGAGCACAACTTGCCGATGGAATTACGCGATTAGCCAAACCTGATTATATTCCACTTGACTGTGCGTGAAATTGGGTACCTACCCACCTACCTACCTACGCAGATACCAAGCCCGTACCTTGGCCAGCCGGCCCTCCTAGACCTCCGCGCCCTCTGCCGCCGCGCCGACCTTAGTCAAAAGCAAAAACGATATTGCCGACAACTATAGGACCTGGGTATGTAAGGTTATAGACGTATCGGTATGCAAGCCTCGGCTCTTGTGCATCGGAGGATTGTTGTGTACGTAGGCAGAGGTACAGGTCTCGCTAATCAGTACATTGCCCGGCGTCTATACGGTGCCGAGTGATTTATGGCCGACTGAGAAAGGAAACCAATTCCCTTAACCGGTAGGTACCACCTCCTTCCTTCCTCCTTTCGTCTTTCCTTTTTTTATCCTTCGGATATCCTAGACGTAGGTACCTAGTACCAGGCTAGATATCCTGTAAATTCATTGTGTACTCGGTATTCCTCGACAACTCCATCTATTCATCATTCCGCTATGTCTTTGCGGTTGTTGTTGGCACGGACGATGTTCGTGCGTTTTTAGGATCTTACCGTTTTCGCTGTACAGCGAATGAATTTTCAAACGCCGCGTCGCGTTTCTTCTTATTCGGTTTTATGTACGCGTTTACCGTATCGTTGCAAACGAGAGACATTGTTTTGGGCGAAAAATGTTAATGGATTTTCCCAGCTGTAACTTGATCAGAAAATTTCGCGTGTTTTTTTCAACTATTCTTTACCGACACGGTTAGTTGCGTCGTGTCTACTTGTAATTATAACGACGATTTCATTTTGGTACAACAGTAAAGCGACGTCAGGAACTCGTTGTACTCAAAAAAATTTAGTGAACCGAACAGACAGGTTCGATATGAAAACTATGAAAAATTCCAGTATCGAAAACTGCGATCGTTTTAAATAGTTTAATTGATACAATGAAAAAACTTCAATATTTTGTCAAAGAATAACGGATCGAATGTGGAAATTCAATGCGAAATCAAACCCTAAGTGTCTTGTCCCAGTTTAGTCCAATTAACTGAAATTGGACGACCGTATACCTTGATTGTCTGTATTTTTCTCCTTCCTCTTCTTTCCTTCGTCGAGTGGTCTTTTTCTCCTATCCTTCTTTTTTCTTTTTTTTTTTTTTTGTTCTTATTTCTTACTTCTTTCCGCGCGATGTGAAAGAAAACTTTGGAAGGTTGAATGAAAGACGGAAGAGAGAAACGCCTCCGGGGAAAAAAGGGTCGTTTAGTACAAGTCGGTCCTGGGGATGTTATATATTGAATAACGATCCGAGTTCGGGAGATCCGTCGTCATGACGACACGCTTCGAAGCGCTTCTGTATGCTAAATATGGGTCCTACGTACACGCGAAAAACCATATCGAGGAGTAAAATCAGATGGGCGTTTTACAGTATTTTTCGTCCTTTCTCTCTTCGATCGTGGTTTCGACGAGATTATTTTCTTAGGATGCAAATGAACAGAATGACAACGGTTTCTTCTTACATCCCTCTTCGGTATGGAGAATTATTACCGCCGAGATCAATTCACTTTGTTAGTTCTGTAAATTTCACAGGACGATTGAAGAAACGTACGGCTAGGACGGTGAGATCAAAGCTCGAAATTGTTAAGATATTACCTGAAAAAGATAGAAGGATAGAAAATAATGTCGTGTGTCATTCTCGATGTACAAAGTTTCATTTCATCGTGTATTTATAAATGTGGTAAGAAAAAAAAAAAAAAAAAAACGAACCAGTTTTACAGGGGAGTTTGAAAATGCTTGCAAGTTTCGAAGCCGGTCAACCTTAGTCCGGCGATTCATCGTTCGTTCAATCCAACCGGCGGAATGAAGGCGAACTTGAAATTCGGATTTCGAAAAGCAACCCTCGTCGTATCCATCCCATACCGCGTTAGCCGACGCTCGCCGACGACTAATTAGCTCCTTCTAATTAGCGTTTAATGAGACCCTCTAAAAGCTCAGCTTCTTTATCCGCCTCCCTCACGCGAGCTTCCTCATGCATCTCGCACACAAATGCACCGAATCATCTACATACGTAAGTCCCTGAAACTACGCCGCGTAAGCCAACGTATACAGAGCCGCCTACATCAGGCTCCGACACTTTGGCAAAAAGCTAAGCCACCGATACACGTACACGTACGGCTGGTAGTTGGGCAAGCTTTCGCCGATCCAACCAACCCCCGGTCCTCGAGTCCTTCGCCTCTCGCTGAGCGAACCCTCCGGTGTAACCAGCATCGGAATGGAAGTGGAAGTGGAAGTGGAAATGGAAGTATAGAACTCAATAATACTCTCCGACAACGCGCCAATTAGCCACTGCCGCGGGGATTTAAGCTTTCGAGCTTTCGAGCATTCGGGCTTTAAGGCCGTTTCAACTTACACTTTCTAACGGCTGCCGCCGTCCTGGCCGCCATGTTTTCCTCCCTCGTAGCGAATGCAGCCCGGTTTTAATATCCCCGTACATCCGGGAACACTCCGGGTGGTAATTGTGTGTGGATGGCTCAATCTCTGCATCCTTCGGAATTGTGTGTTACACAGGCGGCTCTGCAGTTCGAGTCACATGTTCGTCGAGGTTCGGTACCGCTCCGTGTGTGTATATCTACCAGAAGAGCCTGCACCCCAGGCGGACCAGGAACGACGTTAAAGTAATCCGCCCTGCTCGAGGGCACGGAGAAGGCAGTCGAGAGTCTTGCTTTCGAATAATGAATATCTGCTAAGTGCAAGCGCCTGTTATAAACTTGGCTCTGATCCGTAATTGCCAATTAGCAGATGTTTATTTTAAACTCTACAGTCGAAGTCAGTGTAAACATTGAGAACGTTTTCCTATCCGAAACTCTCAAGCCTCGTCTCGCCTTTCCTCGTCTCTCGACTATCTTCTCCCACTCAACAGCCTTAGGGGATCGTTTTTACCAACTGTGTTTGCTGCCATTCTCATCGTGCACCTTTTCTCAGACACTGCTCGTCGTATGATACCGAATCCCCCGCGTCCTTTCTCTTCATTCGCAGAAACGCGTGCCGTCTGGGTATTTACAAGGTGCTACCGATCACCGAGTCACAATGTATCTTCGGTAATTAACGTTGCAAGCTCTGTCGGTGTGAATCGAGGTACAAGTGAAATCGACTCGTTGGTAGTGAGGCCAAAGCTGCAGTCACTCGGGTACCAATGGATCTCGTTCTCGGACCGTATCGAATGACTATCGTCCACTTCGAAGAATCGCCTCAGCTATAATTACTTTTCATTGCTGTACGTTTTATTGGCAAGACAACCAGCGTGATCCTTTGAAGGTAACCTCGTCATTTTTTCACGGTATTTGATTACCGCACGCTGTAGTACGGCCTGTTGATTAGGTCCCATAGGTAACTCTCGTAGCGTATGGGATGAGGCAGAGAGAGAGAGAGAGAGAGAGAGAGAGAGAGAGAGAGAGTAATCAAGCGTAATCATAGCCAGCTTACCTCTGGTGTTTGCGAGTTTTCGTAGGCACCTTGCCGGCACTCTCCGATATAGTATGCAAATATCCAGTCCTCTTTGCTACTCGGTTACACGGTTTCTCCGCGTGCAAGAACCTATCCACAAAGATACGCGAGGGTATGATTAAGGGAAACAGCATTCGTTGCGAATTCGTTGCCAACGACGCGTCAATCGTACCTGTCCCAAATGCTTTTCCCTCATTTCCGCAGTCCAGGACACACACCCACACACACTCACACACTCACACCGAGCTTGAACTAAATATGTAATTTGACGCGAGTTGAGGGCGGCGGACGTCTTACCTTACGACGCGTACACCCATTATTCTCCTCGGTTTTATGTCGGTGCCCGCGTTTTATTCGGTTCATATAAGAACGGAGATACGCCTGTAATTTCCAACTTCGTAATTCTACTCGAAGGATCCGACTGTGACTGTATTGGGTGTATTGTACGTATACCTGCCTCAAATTATACGAGGAATGTTTCATTAGTCATCGTTTTCGCTGATTGTGTGAGTGACAACTCCGCTTCCGAGTAAAATTATTATTAATTTATTCGAACGAGGTCAAGATGGTCTTGTTTATTATACCCTCTCTCGTCCTTTCTCGAGGACTCGTCGACGGATTACCGTTGCGGAATATATCCGTATGAGGGGTTTATTTTCGTACGTAATTTCATGGTTTACCCCTTACAACACATTATACACGGTATCGTAAGATTATTTATAGCTTTCGCGTCTTCCGTCGTCTTGTCTCGTTTACTCAACGGACGTGGCGCGTGACTCTGTAATATAAATATCAGTCGGTCAGTGATTGTTCGACAAAGCAAGGCGATCGAACGGCAGGTGGGCCATGAGCCGGTCAATTGATGAGGGTAAGTAGTGGCGATACTAAGAGATCCGAGTTAAACTCTTTTTCTTATAACGATCGTAAATATCATCTTCGTCGTCGTCGTCGTCGTCTCTCCGACGATTTCTTCGTGTTATTTTTTACGGCAGAGGGGTAGGAGGCAGCCATTATGTCATAGATCAGTGAACATCTCGGTGATCTATTATTATTACTTTACGAGGCGAACCGTCGTCGTATAGCTGCCGGGGTACTCGTGCTTGCGCCTTTGGTTTTCTCCGACGCGCCGCGCGGCGGGTTCCTAATAGAAATGAGTGGGCAATAGAAGTTTGCCGCTCGGAATAAGACGACGTTACAGCCGTCGAAGTGCAACCTTCATCAATAGCACCTATAATTATATACCCGTATACCTATGTATGCGCTCAATTCGCGCGCGATTATTTTTAGAGAGCCCAGTCGTGGAACGGAGTAGTTTATCAGGAAACGTAATTGCACGGTTCGGGCAACGCAGCGATTATATCTGCTTCTCTACTCTCCGTTTCGCTCTTCTTTTTTTTTTTCCTTTTTTTTTCTTTCTTTTTTTTTTTTTTACTTCTTATTTCGTAACCTTTTCACGTGCCTGCCTCATTTCCTCCTCGTATCGCAGAGTTTCGCGATCATGCTCAGGCATTCAGAACCTCTTGCCAGTGCCATTCGGGAAATGAATCGTCATTCGCGGTTATAGTTGCGGCTGCTGCTTAATCTTCGTACCGTACGTGTGTCGGATATTTGTGTGTGCGTGTGTGCGTGCGTGCGTGTTAGACGGTGAACTACGTGTGTTACTATCGTATCTATTTGTGTACGGAGTTCGAGCCAACAATGACTACACATCCGTGGTTCTATGCACCGGTTGATACGTTTGCTAATTAAGCAGGGTAGATAAGGTACGTACAGCATGGATACAGCGCTCTGCCAATGTTGGCTGTAATTGTGTATATTTTATACCTACATGTACGCGGTGCGGACGACAGGGTGCGGAAAATAGCCTTTCGAGGATTTAGCCGAGATTTGTGAGACCTCGTGGCGTCGAGTGACGATCAGACGATCCGCACCCGAATCGCTGCTTCATCCCTTGCACAATTTCACGTATTTGTGTGTTTTTAGTTTTTCTTCCTTCCAGTTTTTGGTTCCGAAAATAAGGCTATCCGAGTTTCGCAAGTGAGCTTGGAAGTTTGGGGATCGTATTTTCAAGTCAAAGTACCTTTGTATAGAACGAAAGGAAAGAGAGGCAGGAAAAAAGTAAGCGAAAGTATGCGTAAGCGTATGGTTCAATGGTGTTTTTGACGAGTATAGTAGGTACGTTGAAAAGGAAAAAGCAATGGTACGCTGAAAAGAATCTTAGACCGCCTGTCTAGGTACGTAGATTTGAAAATACCTTTGACTGTTCGCTCGTGATTCATGATACGATACCCACCGAAGGTGTACGTAACGTACGGGTTCGAGACAGGAGGTAAAAAAATAAAAAAAAAGTCCATCCTTCGAGCCACAACGATTTATCAGATGGCATACGATATTTTTCGTATACATTATAGATGTGAAATTTTCGAGATCAATAAGCATCTGATTCCCTGCAGATCTCTTTGATGCTTTTAGCTACCGAACGCCCCTCCGACGTTCGTCTCTCTTCTTTTCTTTTATTATCTTTTCATTCGCCCCGCAAAGTAACCTATGGAATAGCTCGGGGAAAATCACGTCGTTTCACGTATAGGTGCAGGGTATATTATTTAAATGGGATGGGGGAGATAAGTCGATCGCGTCATATCTCTTGACAAACTTTTTACCATTGTTCGGTTTCCGAGAGGTTTCTTTCTCACTCTGAGGGACAACTGCAGGAACGACAGATCTTCACCCCGATAGATTCGAACAAGACGAAGAACAAAGGGCACAGATTTTGTTTCATTTTCACTTTTTATATCTACCTATTATATGCAATATACATATAATGTACATTTATGCAGGTAGTATCTTTTACCAGCATTCACCTGCTTACGTGTTACACGTGAAAAGGTACCAAAGCAGGGGTGGGTATTATATGTATAACTGCGGAATAGGTCACGTATAAATTCGAGCTTTGTACACTGCCGAGGCACGGCGGTCGTATTGTCTCAGGATTCAGAGGGAATTTATGGACGGGGAAGGCTTTAAACGAACAAGTACCCGCATCACGGTATAACCTGCCGCTCTGCGAGTAACTCGAACACTGTAATAACGCTGCACGTATGAAATACTCGTCATCTTGCTAACTGGGTGGACGTTGCCCTAGGCGAGAGAAAAAATAAATTAACCCTTTTCATCCGACGTGCGGGAATCCGTGGTACGGATCGAAATATCTCGTTTCGATCAATTATCGTTCTTGAAAATGATATTCAGGTATGGAAACTCGTTTCTTACTCGAAAGTAGCAACTTTGTTTCTCCCCTTAACAAGCCGCTGCGTTTAGCTTTCTTTCATCGACACCATTAGTAGTTACTCCCAGTGCGTACTTTGTCGTACGTACGTAAGTACTCGCTTATCGCGGTGCTAAAAGCGGCGGTCGATGCGACGATCCAAGTTCGATTTCGGACGCTTTGCTGCCGGTGCATCGAGCGAAGATTTTCTAGTACGAACAGAGAACTAGTCCAGCGTTTTGCGAGCTGGCAACTATTTCCAGTACTCCGTATGCGCGACGACGTGGCAGCAGACTGTTTTGCCCGATGGGCCGTCGTGGTGGGAAATTCTCGTGTCACTCATGCAGAGGCAGCAGCGCGGGAATATAAACCACCCAAACCTCCTCGTTGCAAGCTCGCCTAGTCAGTTAGGTATTCGAGATCCGCCATTAGCAGTAACCACACGTAGGGCACTCGGTGTGTAATTTGTGTACGGGGCATTCCACGTCAAATTTGCGACAAATGTACTTCACTCCGTTCGATTTTTATAATCTTTTCAGTATGATATTGCAACCTACCCAAAAGGGTCTTGGAATTTTTTTCAGATTTTTTCAGGCGTCGATGAAATTTTAAAAAAATGGAAACCCCGTTTCCGAAAACGCCATTTTTAAAAACCTGAAAAAAAATCACGCTGATTTCATAATGTGAAATGTTATTTTTAACCTTGTGACTCTGCAATCTATTTAGATCAGGGAATATAAAACTAAAAAACTCCAATTCCTACGTGAAAAACACCAAAAACTTGCAAAAAAAAAAAAAAGTAAATATTGGGTTCCCATTATCGTGTCATGCTTAAAAATCACAATTTAAATAATAAAATCAGTGTGAGATGTTTCAAATTTTTAAAAATGGCATTTTCGGAATTGGTTTTTAAATATTGTTAAAATTTTATTGGTTTGCTAAAAAGATCTGAAAAAAATTCCGATACCTTTTTGGATAGGAGGGTTTCAGCATCGTACTAAAAAATTATGAAAATCGTAGAGAGTGAGGTACATGGGTGGGAAATTTGACGCGGAATGCCCCGTACGTATAACACCGACTATCAGTAGCATAGGGAAATGTTGAAAAGGGAGGCGAAGGGTGATGAAGGAGCGAGACGGAGAAAGCGAAAGGGTGTAACAACGCTGGAGCAAAGCTGAGACAAACCGGCCGTCTATTACTAAGCTATGCATAGACGCTAAACCGACGATGCAAGACTTTGCCGTTGCTGCTGCTGCTGCTTCTACTACTCTCTGAGCATATCTCTCTCTCTCTCTCTCTCTCTCTCTCTCTCTCTCTCTCTCTCTCTCTCCCAGACTACTTCGATGTACCAGCTGCCGGTGGAACTTGTCAGTGATGTACGAAAGTTTACCGCAGCTCGACATAGCTTCCGTTACACGCTGGAATATGCCGGAATCTACGGTACAGGTATACGTGTCGTGTGTAAATATACATGCGTATGTACGTCGTGTGTAGAAGCGCGGCATCTACCCCGAGATTGTTAATTAATTGTATGCCTTATATTTGGGCTAGTAGTGATGGTAGCAGTTTTCTCGCTTCCTTAATCTTCCTCTTTACACTCCGGTCCATCGGCTAAAGGATTATTACTACCTTCGTTATTATTCAAGCTGGACTAATGGGGCATGTTTTGTAAAGCTCGAATAGAAGTGGGGGAATCCGATTATCCAACTATGAGCTTAATTCTCTATCAACGACGCTTTTCTCTTTTACGGAATTCGCTGGTTAGTTGGTGACTCTCGTCGGACGAAGCTAGTAGTAAATAAAATCAGTTATTGCCGATGGGAGAGAAAGTGACTGTTGAAACTTTGGAAATTTCTTTCCACATCTGACATGTCTTCATTCGAATATGCCCTTTCGAGGAAATGACCGTTAAGTTTGTCGCAATTTTGCTATTTATCAGAGAATTTGGTTGGTCGAAGGAAATTTGCATGTAAATTTTGCTTCGGAATCGTTGAAATATCCAGATTCTCGGGGCGTTATTTGGCAAGCCGGAAAGAATCCATTCGACTGGGATGGGATGGTTGGGGAGGGAGTGTAACACACGTTGTTTGACCAACCGGTAGCCGAAGCTAAAAGCTGGACGTTAGGTATACATACATAGATATATATATATAACACGGAGAAAACTTTGGGGCTCGCAGTTCCTTTTTCACGTCCCGCGAGTTGCGAAAAGTTTTGCAAAAGAACTCGGGCTAAACTGCAGGTTGGAACTAAAATGAAAATCAGGAAGTAAACGACGTTTTGACGAGCTTTCGAAGGGCGATATTGTCCGTGCCCGATTCTCGTATTCTCTACCCGTTCGCTTTCGGTAATATTATTATATATATCGTCTATATAACTTTGGAGAATTGTGACAAGTCGTTCGCCCGTCGCTATCGCCGCCCTTAGCCAACCCATTTCGCTGAATGAGCTCGTAAATAAGCAGGGATGTCATCCAGATTAATTATCAACCGGTTTCTCGACGCTCGCGCGTATATCATGGCTATACGAAGTTGGGAAGTTGAATCAATTGGTTGGAATGTTGGAATATTCTCTACATAAATTCTCATGTTATCCATTGCACACGGGTCTGCGGATCTCCACTTAGCATGACACAGGACTGGTTGTTGTTGTTCGGAAAGCTGAGATCCGTCGTTTCAATTATCCAATACCCTCAAAGTCGCGTCAAGGTAAAGTAACATTTTTACATGAATTACGATTACGATTTACAAAAAATTTTTTTTACGATCAATTTACAATTATTCAATAACAGTTTTTCGGCTTTAAAATTTCTGTAAAATACAGATGAAGTAATTAGGTTTGAAAAATGTATTAAAAATTTGTCAAGCCTCTCCAACGAGTGATGAAATATCGAAAGTGGGTTATTTTAAAAAATAGCTTTCATTTTTTTCACCATACGATATAATTAGTCGAATACCATAAGCTCGTATGAAAAATTTCTTCTCGTCTACGCCGTGCACTGTAGGAATGAAACGGTTTTTCAGTTCCGTTCGGATATACAGCGCAGCGACTATATACATATATATATACATATAATAGATTCGAAGAGCCGCGAGAGTAGCAGCAGCAGAATTGCAAAACCTGCAACGAACGAAGGGATGGAAGGAGGGGCAGGAGGCTGATTCTGAAGCCATTTCATGAATCAGTAATGCGATCTGTGAAAATTGATTTTTTACGATCACGTTTGACTCGTATATTCGGCTCGTGTATCGCTGGCGAAGTGGGGATGGAGGGCTCGGCGTATCAATTGATCGACCGAACCCGAGAATTGGAAACCTGAGAATCTGCTCCGATTTGCGTATTTCTGTTTTTCCCGAAAAGGAAGATTAAAAAAAAAAAAAAAAAAAAAAGAAAAGAAAAAAGGATCAAATATTCACTGCTGATCATTGCCATTTTCGAAAGGGAGTCGAGTCGTCGTTTCTTTTCAAGCCTAACGTATGAAAATCAAAATAAGTTAAAAACAAAATCGAATCGAAATTGTCAAACTAGCGATCGTTGGCAATACTTCATTGATCACGTTAGCGAATATTTAGATCTGGGAAAGAAGAAAAGAAAAAATTGTAAGACGTGAGACGTTATTTTGAAAATGCAAAAAAAAAAAAAAAATAGATTAAAATTTGGAAGAACAGCTGTAATGATTTTCTTACAATCAATCACGTCGTAATGACCTGAATATTTTCGTGTTTTACCTGTAAAATATTTCCAACAATATGTCGTTTGGGATTTTTGACGGGAATGTTTTTTCACAAATTAAATGTACGAAACTCGTGTTTTCCGGCTTCAATCGAAATCGTGACGTCTGTTTGATTGGAAAAAGAAATACCAGAGGCAAATGATTTTGTCAATTTAAGGGTAGATCCTTTCTGTACGAGTACACGGTGTAATAAGCCATGTGCTATTCTCATTTTCGCCTCTTATCCTCCCTTCTCTTCTCTTCTCTTCTCTTCTCTTCTCTCGCCTGTACAAGGCGAACGGAGCCGAGGCGTACGTGTGGGTGTACATAACAATTTTAAAACCGTTCAAACTTCAAGAGATTGCGCTGACGTCAACCGTGACGCGGAAATCGGTTTAACGTTTCGGCAATATCACTCGGGGCAGGCAGACACACACGTACGCAAATACACACATGGAACCATACACAAGATGCGCGTGCGCGCATCCTCCTTGCGTTATACGTTCAGAGTACAGGTATACACACTTATACTTACTCGCCTATCGTCTGTATAACGGATCCTTCGCAGGAGAAGCCACCTATCCACCTCCCTCCCTCCCTCCCTTCGTTCCTCTTTCGCCATCGCCACCGCCGTCGTATTCTACGGTGAAGTATAAAAATTAAATTTAACGCCAAAATTGAATTTTCCAGTTTTGCAAGCCAATTTCCTTCAAGTCCTCCCGCACTTCCCTTCTAAACCTCGTTCTTCTTCTCCTCCTCCTCCTCCTCCTTTGCCGCCACCCCCCCCCCCCCCCCCCCCCTCTTTTACCTCCCCTAACATACCCAAGGCGAACCGAACCGCCAAGCTCAGTGCTCCTATCAGTCGATATTATACAGCTCTTGGGTTTGAACTTCTTGCTCTGGTAATGCGCGAGATTCTCGCGGTCGGGTATGTCGCCTGTATTCGTACGACTTTGAGGGAATCTCGAACGAGCTTTCGACTTAGGGCTTTGCGTGAGTGTTTGTGTATGTGGATATGACGGAAAGTCATGACGCGATTATCGGTATACAGTAATAATACCATCATAGATTCATTGAAACAAGTTTTCGTTAATATACATACGATGGGGAAAAATATTCGATGCAATTTTTTCTCAAACCCCAGCGGCGACACGACAATACGATAATACGATAACAATGTAATAATTGAATATGTCTCAGATGCAACCGGCTAACATTCGCCTCTGCAGAGACCCATTGCTCGATAAATGTATACGTATATACACATATGTATAGCTAAGGTATATGTACTCACTTGTTCTTGAGCACATAGATTAAATTCTCCGCAAGAAAGTAAAAGAAGAGAAAGAGAGAGAGAGAGCGAGAGAACGAGAAATTTGCTCATTTCCGCTTTGTGTCGGGTATAAACGAAGCAGATGTCTGTAACGTGAAAGAGATATTCCTTTGAGTCTCTCTGATCGCGAGGACAGGGTAATTTAACCGTTGAAAATCAACCGATCGGTAACCAGATATTAATAATGTTATATTATATCTCCGGCTGTCATTAGCGTAGCTTTGCAGCTTCAAAGAGATGCTATACAGACATCGTTCGCTGTTAACTATCCCTATATAGGTATACTAATTTTATCCTTTTCTTTTGTTTTTTTCTTTTCTAGCGTCAATTATCTTCGAGCTCGGCTATACCGCGGTATAACGCACGTATGTACGTATACCTATATATATATATATAATATATATATATATGTATATATACGTGCATGTACATGTAATTTTGTTTGTCGGTAAATTGCCGGAATTTTGGATTGCGCTCCTTAGGCGATCCACGGTGTCAGGTATTTCTACTAAATTACGTTTTCCCTCCCCTCGGCTTTTCTATTCCTCCCCCTTTCTGCAGGTCCCTTTCTCCAATTACTCTCTTATTCCTTGCAACTTGGCTATCCTATAAAAGCGCGGGCGTGGCGCTGTAATTTACATTCTTACTCCGGGAGTCTGCACCACCACCACCACCACTACCACCACTGCTAGTAAAAGCAGCAGCAGCAGCAGCAGCAGCTTGCGGGTTGAGCCTGACCCGGTTTAAGCGTCGACGTGGCCTTTCGTGCCCTTCTTTACCTGACTTGTACAACTAATATTCAAATGGCCGGTACTTCGCATGCCCTCTTGTCTCCTATTTACCATCTACGAGTTCAACGCCTTATAGTTTACACCATACCTACCCAACTTCTCTACTCGGTCTGAATTGCGCCGAGGCACGCGCGGCGTTCTTTCTCTCTCCTTCTCTCTCCTTCTCTCTCCTTCTGATTTTACTCGGTTTTCGTCCCTCGACCGACGCGAGATACTGGAAACCTAGAAGAACGATAAGACACGCGCGCTTGGACAATACCTTCGTGTCTGCTGGTTCCTCTACCTGTATTATATAACACACGACAGACACACACACACACGCACGCACCCGTATACCCCGACTTATATATGCACATGTATTCGAGAGAAAAAGGTAAATACAAAAGAATTCAAAAAGATACCTTGTTTCATTTTTTTTTTTTTTTTATTTCTCATCAAATTCCGAAATTTAAGTCTCGAGTCGTTAGCGACGAGTCACGTGAATTTATTATCGATGTAACATTTATATTTACATGCAAGTTATTGACGTTATGATTCGTAAGAACAAAAACCGAGATATCGTCACAGTAAAAAAAAATTGGTCAATTTGTTGCTATAAAAGTAATTCCCGAGCCTTGGCAATAATAAGAAAAGCTGCTCATCTTAAATAGAACAATATGCTTATTGATTAAATATTGCTAAAATATTCGACAACGAGTGTTAATTTTATGTCAAAGCTGTACTACAGCGAATACATAAAACGGATAATCTATTTTAAACATATGTCCCGCAAGATAAAATCATTCCAAGTTTTTCCTTATTTTATAATTATTTTAAACTCATTTTTCTATACTTATGCTATAAACAAAAATATGGAAGACTTAAAAATTTTTATTACTCAAATAACTCTACTTTTAAATCAGCCTTATTCGGTAAAACTTTGGATATCTGCGATAATTAATGTTTTGCTCGGTAAAAAAATGGTTTTGATAAAACCCTAACTGAAATTTCGGAATTTGATGAGGGGAAAGAGAGACGCGTAGAAAATGTATTTTTGACTTCTTCTGTATTGATTACATTTCTTCTTAAATTCTATTTGGAATTCCCCCCCAACTTCGCCACAAATCTAATTTGACACACGGGTTTCTCTTGTCGCGATCCGATCAGAATCACCTTTCACTCTATCCGACTTTCATATTCAAACGAAAAGATTTGTCTCCACGATTGCAGTCCGTTAAAAATATAACGAGTCACAGTCTTTTTTTTTCTTTCCAAGCTACGAGATGCAAAAAAACAAGGACGTAACGCATTTTTTCCAACAAGTTTTTATTTGCAATTTTAACGCGGCTAAGCTGTGCAGGTAATCCTTAATTTTGAATTAAAGAAAAACGTCATGGTCCTCAGCTTTGGAAGGTGATGCTTTTTTGTTTTAAATTCTGCAATTTTTGCTGAGCTTTCAATCGTTGTTGCTGTACATTTTCATTCGATTAAACTTGCTTTATCCAATATCAATCAGCATTGAAGGAACAATCTCATATCCTGCGTGACGAAAGCTACCCTTGTATTTACCCTCTCTCGAATCGTTTTCTCTACCTTCGTATTTGCTCAGATTTTTATAGTCTCCGGTATACCTATACCCACGTGTCGTATATATGTATGGTCTATATATACGCATACGGTGAACAAACAGACGGATCAATACACGTGTAACGTATGATAGGGTGAAACACGACCAGACACAAACAATTAAAAAATTCTTTATCAGCAGCGCAGCATTGCAACGGTAGTATTAGAAAAACATGACGAATCGAGTCGTCATTTAAATCTGAATATCGTGTATCTCGCGATGATAATAATGAAGGCTTCACACTGACTGTCAAAAATACGGGGGAGTTTTAGGAGCAGATTGAATACTAGAGGGTACATTTAGGAGGAGATTTCGGTTTTTTTTAGAAACACCGTTTTTGTTTAAAAAAACAAAAAAAAAAAAAATGATTCTCGCGTTTTGGAGATGGGTTTAAAAATTCGTAGGTCAAAGACGAGTGATTTAAAAAATTTGAAAATTTGTAGAGAAGGTTTTCAGCGGTCGTACTAACATATGAAAAAATCTTAGAATGGAATGAGAAAATTTTCACGGTCAATCGCTTACCGCGTTCGCGTGGAAGGCATCTGCATGCATGTATATCTGCATATTTACGACAAACGTTAGCAAGAATTAACGTAATTAACGCTGATGCAACTTCCTGTATCAAACGTCTTCTCGGTGCGCGTTTAACACGGCTTGCACAGAGACCGTACGCCCGTATCTGCGTGCGTGTACGTGTGCATATGTGTAAGCGCGAGGGTGGAGGTGGGTGACCACGTCTACCTGCGAGAGGTATACTCTCGTATCTTTCATCTCGCGCCAATAGCATCTCTGGCTAGCTACATATATAGCGAGGAGTTTGCTCGTCCGAGATTACACAACCCAGAAACACCTTGGCTTGTTTTTTCCCCTCTCGGGGTACGACGATAAAACGAACAGATTAGATCCTTACCTAATTCCTACCGTTATTATCCCTCTTTCTTCGTCCCTTCGTTACAAAGGGTCCTTCCACCTTCCACCCTACGCGAAATCAACCTTCGATTCGATCAAAGAAGTATCATCGATTATGAAACGCAACCGAATATCATTATATAAAATACGGATTTGTCCCAATCGAGTTCCACGCCCCGAACTCACTGTCGTATTCCTTATTGAAACGAGACGAAGTTTTTATGCAATTATATTTCTCTTCGTTCTACGGTCTTTATAAACGGAAATATCATGTCCTTATTTCTCATCGCAACCGATAACGATTGCCCGAACTTTACCGAGATATTGAAAGTTGTTCGAAACATCTTAATAGCCTGATTAAATTAGCTCTGAAATTTTGCCGTATAAAACGTCTTCTTCTCTAATATCAAAGACTCCGTTCGCGAATAGTCACTGATCACCTAACGATACGATCGAACTAATTGTAAGAAAATCCCGTTTCGACCCAATAATTTAACCGTGCATCATCACACTGCGGTCTATCCATAACGTACCGCGTGCAATTCTCGTTATGTTTGCGTAACTCATGGCCATTGTTTTTACAACAACTTTTCCTCGTGCGGATGAGATACAGGTATGCGCCGCAGTAACGCACGCGTATCAAAGTTGAGTGCACGAACACGACTTTGGATAGATCACCGCGTGCACGCTGCTACTGCAAGCTGTGGTTTATACGCGTTACCATTTCGCGGTGTTGGAAATGCAGAAACGGTAACGTAACACGTGTACCGTGGTGTACCGGCAGTGAGGTAGAGTGCAGTATGGTGCAGTGTCTAGAGCACAAAGCGCAATCGCGACAATGAATCACCTGGAGCGGCAAGGAGGCCGTAAGAGTGCAGGAGTGCAAGAGGTCGGAGGTCAGACTCGGCTAGACGTACCGTGGATGGTGGTGCTGCTGCAACCTAAAGATCCATCCATATGCGAGTAGAACACGCACTGGTAAGCTCGTTTGTTCGAAGTGTGTGTAAGACCGTGTAAGCGGACTATGTATCTATGGATACATACACATGATACATACACGCGACTCGCAGAGCCGCCAACTTCGGAGTTGTTCTCGAAACGTTTCGTTCGAACGCTCCTGATAGTCCCACTAAATTCACTATGCTCGTGCTGGTAAACTAATAAATCTTATCGCCGGGCGCGATGTGTGTTACCTACGTGCACGTTGTGTTACGTAAAGTACCGTAAACTCTCTTCTCATGTTTTCGCCCGAGCGTGCGAAGAGGGTTCTTTGGTTAGATGCTCTCTTTGAGGATAGTCGGTATCTACATAGGCTGAATTTCCAAATAAGCGGGGAAAGTAACTTAGGTACCGGAGATTTAAATGTTCTTAAAGTCAGTTTAGAAATGCTTGTAGTTGACAAACAACCGTAAGGTATGAAAATTCTAAGGATTTAAAAAAATATGTGACTATCTTGGTCGTCGTCTTGAACGTCTTTTGGTCATTTCTACGCAATCACTGACAACCACCGAAGAACATCCACTTAATACTTAGTTTCAAGAAATACGAATCGACGTTTGCAAAGTATTAATGTTGATATGTACTAACTTGCGAATATGGATGATTAAAGTAGCGCGTGGCATTTTGAGATCATGTTCAGGCAATTGCCAGCACCAGCTGATGATGGCTCGTATTTTAGGACGAAATCAAGGTGAGGGGTGATTTGAGTGGAATTGTTTTCATCAACGTTTCAGCATACAAGCACAGATCTACGGACACGTGTACGTACAGTTTTTCTTTATCTTGTGGATCCGTCTTTAGGAAACCGTTTCGACGAGAAACCCGCTGATAAAAAGGGCGTGTAAAAAGGTGGGGGAAGAAAAAAAAAAAAAAAAAAAAAATGAAATGAAAGCAGTAAAAAAGAGCTCAATCTACCGTCCAAATCTTTCGCTCCAAAGAGCTGCGGACGGCGTCGTTTTTGGTACGGAGCGTCAAAGAATCGTTTCGCGTTGCTTAAGCGCTCAGCCCACGTTTCTCTCTGTAGGCAACGGCTATGCTTCTCGGAGTTCTTCTTTGTCTCGAACCCTCTGCACGGTTTTTCGCTCGTGATTAAGACGAGGTTTTCGCTTAACGCCTTCCAAACGGCTTGGCTTTCGTCGTGGTGGTCGAGCGTGAGAGGAGAGAAAGATAGAGAAAGAAGGAGGAGAGAGAGAGAGAGAAAGTTTCACGATTAAACGAAGCTCTGGGCCCTTCGATATGCTTCGCGTTACCAACCGGGCTCTTTTGGACGAAGACCGAGCAGACCGTTTTAAGTAATGAAGTCAACGGACCAAGACGAGAATCGTGAATATCGTCGCTTGCACAGAGTAAGCAAGACGGAAATTCTCATTTGGTAGGAATGTGATGAATCATATTAATCCCCATCATCGTTGCTCGACACTTCGGACTAGCGGAAAAAACTGCAGTCGATGCAAGAACCAACCGACTTAATTTGTTGCAAGTACAAGCTTAAAAGATAGCGTCGCTTTGTCGTACGTAATTAGAGGAGGTAAATGGTATTCAAGAAAACCTAGAATTCTCGTGATATATTTACCATCGCCGAGTCACCGAGCATATCCTGAATTTCGAATGTGCTTGTTCGTCCTTCTCAAAGACGGAAAATTTATTGAACACCGTCAAACAGGATCGCGATCAGGAACTTTTTACCTCACGCACTGTGTACCAGTTTGAACACCGAAGATCACAGAGCGTATTTTTTCCTCCATATACAAGCTAACAACGCCTCTTCGCATAGTGGGTATACGTATAGACACGAGTAGACAAAGCTAGAACGGCTTTAGGAGAACTCGAGGTCGCATTTTCCACTCTCCCCAGGGTGTCAGAAGCGAGAGGGAAAAGGAAAGAGAGATGCGGAGGACACAGAAAAGACTGAGTTTCTCGAGAAATTTTTGTCACATGAAAGCCAGCTCTTTCGCTGCTGTTCCGGCTCGGTATACTTATACATAGTTGATGAATAAAAAAAAAGAAAAAACAAGACCAAGGCGCGTTGTCCCGGCTATTTCCCGAGGTATCCTCGAATAGCGATGAATTTCTCCTGTACCTTGAAAGCCTCGTACCGAATACCAATTGAAGATAAAATACTCGCTGGTCGGATAGACCGGTGTATACGTATAATAACTTGAGTATAAGAAGGCAGAGTCCGTAACTGTACCGATGCTTCTAAGCGTTTCGACGGTGTTTAAAACTAGAGGGGCCTAAGGGGTCTGGAGAGAAGGCGTACCGAGAAGAAGGAATTCCAACTTGGGGCGAAAGCTTTCTTCCGGAAAGTCGACTAATCGGCACTCGGCACTCGACAGTCGGAAGCATAAATGGGTACATTAGTCGAACGTCGAGCGCCAACTCTCGCAGCTATATCCCCGGCTCTCTCCGCACGCACGCGGAAACTTTACTTCTCTCCTGCACGTTCCTTCAATGCCCCCCTCGCGCCCCCTCGCCCCTCCTCTTCTCTCCCGCTTACTCCCTTCCTCCGATACCTTCTCTCCATCTCTCTCTTCTACGGCGTGGAGTGACGACGCTATGGTGCCGCCTGCCTGCCGGCTGGCCGCGTGGTGTTGGTGCTCGCGTACAACTCATAGTACGCTCTCGTAGTATCTGTAGTATCCGTAGTATCCCCCCTCCCCCCCCCCCCCCCCTCCTCGTCTCCCCCTCTTCCGCTCCCAGTTCCCTGCTCGCTGAATGGCGCCTCTTTCCCTCCCGCGGCGGTAGAGATTTCCCCTTCGAAAGCTCCCGAGCTCGTCGATCTCCCTCTCGGTTCCCCTACCTTTTTCCCCGACATACCGAAAGCTTGGCAACGCCCACTCGCCGTCGGCCATCTTGGATTATGTAAACTGCGCTTCCTCTGTAGTATAGGTCATGCTTCGCCTCTACTACTGCTGCTACTACTACTACTACTACTACTGCTACTGCTGCTGTTACTACCTCGCCTGTAGTACGCCGCGTCGGCGAGCCGGCTAGAGAGTGCGAGTGGTATCGAACGAGTAGCCGAAAAAGCGCGGCGGAGAGGAGCAGAGAAGGGTAAGGGACGTGATGTGGGGGGGGGGGGGGGAGGAGATAGTATGACGCAGCGAGCTTATACCGTAGACCGGCCGCCGGCTGCCACCACCACCACCACCACCACCACCACCACCACCACCACCACCACCACCACCACGAGCACCACCACCATCACCATTGCTACTACTATACTACTTTACTATACTATACCCCACATTACTCAGCACACTACTACACTACTACTACTATTACAATACTATAGACGGAGAACGTAACTCGCGTAACGGTGGAAAGTGCCACTATGCTACGGTATATAGTGAACTGCGGTCGGACAGTAAAGGGGGCGTAGGGTGGGGGTGGGAGCGGGAGAAGGGACACGAGGATTCTACTACTCCATGTACTATATCGACAACCATTCACACGCACGTGTGTTCTTGTCCCTATTTGGATGAGTATTTGGCCCTTACGCGTTTCGGTATGTTCTTATGGTGAGGATTTTCTCGCGCAACATCCGACGACGAGCCTTTATCTTTTCAAGTGATGTCCTTTGTTTTATTTTTTTATTTTTTATTTTTTCTCATCTCAACTGCTTAATTAACCAGACGTCGAATTTTATTGACGTTTGATTTTGGACGACTACTTTTTTGCACCCATTTGGCCGGAGATATGTTCACTCTCTATCTACAATTGCTCTTTGTCCTTTCTTTTATGATTACAACCCGACCAATTGCAAGTTGGGTTGAAAAAGACTTTCGAGTTCGATGTTTCAGCATATACAACCGGCGAGATGAACAAGGGCTTTGCTTTGTTCGTGAAGTTGAATCGCATCGCGGAGGGCACAGGTTATTGATTGTTGAAAATTCACGAGGGTGTTTATCTTACAAAATCTGAATAACTAAAGTTTCAACGCAAATTACCCCAAAGGGAGTCTTGCCAACGCTGAAGACGCTGTTTGAATTTGAAACTCGGCCTTTCATGTTCCGTTGATGAAAAGTTTAATTCTTAATGCTGCGTGAGTTTTCGGGTCAGAATGCTGTAATTTTGGGACGAAATTATTTAGACTTCTAAACAGGCCTCTTGTCAGACGCTACTGAAATGTGCACGACGCTTTCAGCGTCCGGCTGATTTTCGAAGCGAATGAAATCACCGTTCTTGCTGAACTTTTGAGACACGCCACCACTGTAGGTCTTTCAGTTCTACCGAGCAGCAGCCGCACAGTAACTGTAACTCGAAACGTGCGATAAAAGGCGTTTAATTTTACCGTCGCGAACTTTCGGAGGAGCGAAAACGAAACATTTAACGTTGATATGCAGGCATGTGAGAACGTGTGAGGCAGCTACGATTGTCATTTCTAAAGGTAATTAATGAGCATAAAGATGCGTATGTATATCGTATACATATACATGTATGCCGGTCGGCGCCAGCGGCTCTATCTAGATTTGTTATTACGGAGAGTTTGCTCTGTCGGAGGCTCGAGGGCTGTTTTAAAAATCACAAACAGACTTGGAAAGTTTGACTCGTAGATTACAAGTTCATGGGAGAGTTTCGCGCCCGGGGATCTCTGGGGTCGATGAAGTACTCGGCCGCCGCTTCTCCGTCTCCTCCTCCTTCTCATTCTCTTCCTCTTCCTCCGTTTCTCTTCTACTACTTCTGCGTCCTGCTGCTGCCATGCTTTTGCGGCTGTGGCTACCGCTGCGTGCTACGCTTTACGCACCTTATGAAACTTAGCCAGGCCATTAATTAAAGCTAAATACGACGGGGCGAAGCGGCCTCGGTATATGGGCCGGATGTCTAATTGCCCGTGAAATCGTTTCGCTTTTTCACACATTTCACTCTGCCGCATCACGGCTCGATACAAGCCATTAAACCCCAGGGTAATATGTATAAACTATCTCCAGAGTACGATATTTAATGCACCATGTATTCCTCCGATCATCGCCTTACACGCGCACTTGAAAATGAGCATTTAAACGATGATCGATGGTTTTGCCTACCCGCAAAGATTTATGCCAAACCCTTCATCGTATCCGTGATCTTCAACCGGTCTGCACGCTGTCTTACGACCTTCGAGATCTTCGGACTGGAATAACTTCTTCCGTGTCTTTGGACCACACTGAAGATAAAAATGAAAAACCGAACGCACACGGATGTGAAAATGCAAATTTTCTTTTTCTCACTCGGCAGGCACTTACAATAAGTGTAAAAATTCAATCTTCGTTTCCAATGTAACACTTTTGTTCCGCATATACTATACCGGCGAATGCTATTGTCAGATGGCTACCTCAAAGATTCAATTTATTTTCGGTGGAATCACTCTCTGGACGTGGCTCGGCCATGGCCACGGCCATAGGTGGGCACGGTATACGTACGTATACTCACACGGGCGAGAAGGAACGAAGACAAACGACCCGATTCAAGATGGCGTCACGCCGTCGATATACGCCTCGTTCCCAAGGGCTTCCGTTTGAATAGATCAGAAAGCAACGAACGGGGAACCGGCTAGAGCCCCTGGCTTTACGATCCATGCCTCCTCCATAAAGGCATCGTAAATCTACGATCGCACCGATAAATCTACCTATCGAGGCATAAGTGGGACCACCTACGACCGCATGTCCAGCCGCATACGTCGCCCGCACTTCTCGCTCGAGTGTTTACCTGCGCTGATCGTTGCATTCTCCCACAACCATCCTCTCATTTTGCTTTATTTTACTCTTCACGCACTTCTTTGCCACGCGACATTCTCTGCCGAGATCGACCTTGCACACATACGAATACCTGTCACGCTTGCTGCAAATCTATACGCTTTTGGCATTGCTCGCCAGCTTCTCAGCAGAAAGTTGAGAAAGAAGAACTCAATTGAGAATCAATCGACGCGAAACGATCCGTATTTAGAAGTAGACTGTGCGGCCTCTTCGAGATAAAGTATGGACGTTCCATTCTCATACGTTTTTATATACCCGTTACTGGAAAAGTATTCCCTAAATGCTCAAAGTCATCGGCGAACGATTCCACTTTTTTTTTTCTTTATAAATGGAAGACTTTACGATCAGAAGTTGCGTAAAACCAGCAGGCGAAAATTTGTTTGACGGGCTTGTTTAATCAATGTGGAAAAAAATTGGTAAACTAAAGGTGTTCGCGTACCCTTTGAAACAATGAAACCGATAGAGCTTGAAACTTGTGATATTAAATTCTATCACGGGTAAAAAGTGTTTGCCAACAGCGTGTATGCTGCAGGGAAGAGCGAATCAACTTGGGGTGGATATGTATAACGGCGTAGAGTAGAAAGTATAGGCACCACAGACGTAGGAGTGTCGCGAGATTATTTATGCTTTGTTTTCGTGATAATTCCGCTCGTAAACGCGCTGGCACGCGAAACGCTGCGCGACTGGGCCTGGCTTTGGCGAACTTTTGTGATTGGTCGTAAAAAACATTCGCTTCAATTTTCTCTGCCGGACCAAGCTGACTTTCCGTCCTTTCTCTCTCTCTCTCTCTCTCTCTCACTCCTTCTACTCCCTCATACCCCAACCACCATACTACACCAGGGTCGTTTCTTCCGCACGAATCAACGCTCACTATTGCGCAGCACACGCACTCTCCTCTCTCCTCTCTCCTCTTTCCTCTTTCCTCTTTCGTCGCATCATCCTCGTCCGCGTACGCGAGGAGGACAACTCTGCAGGGCTGTGATGTAATCAACCCCATTGCAATTCCCGTCTCGACACTTTTCCGTCATGTTGGGGTACGCGACGATACGTCCAAACAGACCCTCCGGCGATCGAATCCCCTTCGGAGTCTTTAACGGTGCTTGGGCATGCATATGCGCACCGGTTGTAACGTACGCGCACGTGTAGATAGATATATTCCTCAAAAGTTGTGCCCAACTTTGACCAAGGTCAGGACGCGCGTTCTGTAACAAGTATAACTGCGAACCTGTTTCAACACCGACCCGGAGTTTCTGGGGAATCGAAACGTTGTACACCCTCCTAAAGTTTCGCACTTCCCACTTCTATTCTGTCCTTGTATCTCGGTGGCGTGTGCTGAGGCCAAACACGCGACATGTGAATTCACCCACACGCCACACGTGTGCGTGAAGATACTGAAACTTGGCGAGAAATATGTACCCTGTTACATTATAAGCACGATGGCAAGCTCGATGATCAGCGTAAAACTCATCAAACTTTAGGACGTAAGTCTGGGAACTATTGCTTATAGATCTTTTGTCATCTTTTGAATTGTCGTCTTCTCGAAACTGTAACTAGCCATCGAATAAAGAGAAAAGGAGGGTATAGATTTTATTGGTGGCCTCCTCTAAGGACAACGAATACAAAAATAAGCACTTGGAGTCCCAGAGATACAAAATTACAAGAAGTAGAAAGGAATGAAAAGACCAACTTGAGAAAAGATAAATGACAGAAAATGAATGATGACATTAGTAGTGATTGTCATGATTTTGATGGCGCTGGAGAGAGAGATAAATAGACAGAGTAGAAGATGGATACTTGCGCGTATAGCTGAGCCCATTTTGCCCGTGGTCCAGAAGAGCGCGGGGTGTTGTTAAAGGAAACGGTTCTCTCTCTCTCCCTCGTGAATGCTGGCGCATGTGAGTAGCAGGTACATACGTCGGTCCTACCCTTGCCCAAGATAACGAGCCATTATTATTTTCTCGGTTCACCATTTCTCTCCTCCTCGTCCTCCTCCTCCTCCAACTCCTCCTCCAATTCCCTCCAATTCTCCTGCGGCTAGCACCGGCTTTCCGCACCTCCTCTTTCCACTTTCCTCTTTCCTCTTTCCTCTTTCCTCTTCCCTTTTACCGCCTCCCAAAGCCCGCCTCTCACGTTATTGCACAAGCTCTTCACTCTTATTGATTGTTGTTCGCATGATCTGCACTCACTGCTATAACGAACACGTGTGTTGTACACACCTTATAGCTGTACCAGTCCAGGGTACACATGCAGCGCCGGTCGTACCGGGTGTGCTGCTTTTTTTAATTGAACGGTCGTACAACAATGTGTATCGGATACTCTGGTGTTGTACCCTGATGTTCTGAACAATCGTTTTACGTACGGAACGACTTACGTCAGGTCGATCATTTGGCCCACCGTACCAAATGGTCACCACGAAAATTTTCCAAATGTGACACTACGCTGTTCTCATTTTGTGCAACTCGTGTAACTTGAATCCAATTTCTCCCAAAGTTGGACACCCAGTACATAGTCTACACATAGAGAATGGAGCGTGGGTTGGATGGTTGGTTGGTTCGTTCGTTCGTTCGTTCGTTATTGAACTACGAGCACCTACCAACCTCTCTACATCTATCGAGCCCTCAAGTTCGTTTGAAAAACCTGGTGAAAATAACCGCGTTTTATCGTGCGCCGTGTTCCTACATGTACAATGGAGAGGAGGAGATTTCGTGCCGTTGGACATGTGAACGTTGTCGAGTTGTTATTGCATTATACACGTACCCTTCCAGCCTCAGCCAAAGGGCGAGTTAACAATTTTTAACCTTTGGAATGAACTCGCAACGCGATTGCTTCGTCGTTTGTTCCCGCAGCCAAGAAAGACACTGGAGTTCAAATAACGGATTTTTCTACCTCCCCCATGGTCGGTGCAGGTTCATGCATCCGATCTCACGGGGTGCTGAGTATTCTGGTAGCTATGCCTGGGGATGAATCGCGCCCTTTCATTCTCCCCAAAGTACTTGCACTCTGTAGATAAACAATTTCCACGGTTAACGAGCTGCATTTTTGCAGACTGCTCACGAAGAATCCCATTATACGTATGGTTAATGGTTTTGCAGTTGATTTCATCTCCTACGTGCACTTCAAGTGTGGTGCGGATTGTAAAGATTTTTAATACCCGACTTGACATGCTTTTCAGAGATTCTAAACGAAAAAAAATTCATTTCTATCCTCCTCGATGACTGTACTGGTCATTGTAAGTCAAGTTGAGCTTGACGACACCTGACCTGCAGTCGAAGTGTTTGGAATGCGAGCTTGTTCTTCTGGTATTCATTTTACAATACTCCGGTATACCGTACTTTATCCCACAGCTCGACTCGCGCGTCACAGCTAAATTCCCATCGGTTTGAAAGAGCAAAAACATGGAGTTCGAGTGCTGATCTGTCATAGCCGGTGCGGAAAGAACGAATTTGATATATCGAAGGCGACGTGTGTTTGGTTTGGTATGACGGAAGTTAATGCTGAAGGATATTGGTCGTCGGGCGAGAGATAACGGAAATTGAAAAGAAAAGGAGGAGGAAAAGGGGGGTGGGGGGGGGGGGGGAGCAAAAAAAAAAAGGAAACCAAAAAGACTTCTCTACACCTGTACGTTATACAATGTTGCTATATTTTAATCTTTTCACTTGCATAATACTTGAAAGCTATACATCTACTGTCTTTAATATTGTTCAACGAAGTAATTAAGGTAGCAACGAACAATGGCTTGTGCGGTATTAAAAGGAACTAAATGACTCGAAGGCCGCGTGTTTGTATATACGCGAAAAACGTGTTTCATTAGTTTTTAAAATCTCTTCGTGCTTATGCTTATATCCTCGTTTCCCTTCTCTGTCTCTCTCTCTCTCTCTCTCTCTCTCTCTCTCTCTCTTCATCCTATCTTTGTTTTCTTATTTATTTAGTTTTTATGTATTTATTTTTATTTATTTTTTTGCAAACGATTACATCGTTCACCTAATTGCTAACGATATTTTTCCACGCGAAGAATTCAATTACCTGTTCCAGGTTCAATTATACGAGGGTAAAAGCATTGCTGTTAATTCTCATCCTATTATGCGAAAACTGCGCTATGGTCGATTATTTCACACTTACCGAATACTAATTCCTGCTACAGGGGAGAAAATTAACCAACCGTTATAATTTACTCTGCCCTATCTCTCTGATCTACCTGCGTCGAATACTATTTCTTCCAATTTCACAACGACGCGGTTTGCTCGTCTATAAGTTCCGGGGTGGCAGCGGAACGCTTCGGGCAACGAATATAAGAAACTGAACCTGCGGGAGGAAGCCGACGCAATAAAGCTAACGATAAGCGACTTATCTCAGGGCTGTAACTAGCCTCGTTACTTTTCTTCAGTCAGCCTTATTCGGCTATACCGTTTGCACATCATTCCCCGAGCGCAAGTATAATAATATGTATACTTGTATATATGTATACCATGTCTAACGTATATACATAGAAACCCAGGAATACCCGTAAAACAAACGACAAAAGTTGCGGTCCGTCTAATTAGTGCCGAGTACCAAGTACGGACGACGCCTTTTTTCCTCTTCATCTTTACAGTTATTTTGTATTTGCTTTTGTTTTTATTTTCCAAGGAAATGAAAGCTCGCTCTCGTCCTGCTTCGCGATTTTTATACAAACGATGATGAAAGTAATTTGAAAGAGTTCTTTTTTTTTCCTCTTTCTTTCTTTCTTTCTTTCTCTCTTTCATTCTACCGTCGCTCGAATTGTTGACTTATTGTTAAACGCTGCGGGACGCCTCTCATCCCTTCTGACACAGGGGATGAAGATAACACCCTGCGTTATCGTCAACAATACTTCCAATCGTTCGAATTTCTTTTTTTTTTCTTTTTTTTTATTTCATTCTACTTTTCCCCTCATTCCTAGGTATACGAGTCAAACGGGAAATCTGTATATATGTATAGGCAGTAAAACCAATTTATAAAATTCCATTCAGCTGTCGCCTGTCGGCAGCTATCATCCCGGTGATTTCTTCCCCGCCGCACGGGATTTTCTTTCTTTCATTTTATTTGCCATCATTTATATTTCTATCCCTTTTTCTTAAACCTGCATAGAATTACCGTTCATCTTTATTTACATCGGCTTCTTTCACACGGCGGTGGCACCGATCCGAGTAATTGGCTGCAATTCGTGGCACGTATTACAAAGCGTATAAAGCATTGTAGGAACAGGCAGACCGAGGAATCGGCAATACGAATACGAAAAGTATTGACAAATGATCGACTTACCTGTCTGACCGACTGCTTCCGTCAAAGACGTTATTAATCGTGCGGCTTTCATTGCGTTGAAAAGGATCTCGAATTGAGAATTTGAGGAGATGAAAGGTGCTGCGGTTCGATGGCGAGGCGTGATAGGCACCACTTGTCTTTATTTTCCATTCCAACATATCTACGGGAATATGTCAAGGTAATCCAGTACCACTAGCCATGGGGTTATCGGTTGCTATACTTATAATTATATTTATACTTGAATCGTGTTTACTACAGTCTATTTCTAGATTAACAACAAGTCAGTGATACGTAATTGCTCGTAATATGAGGTGTAAATGTTATAATCGCCACAAAGATCGGTACAATGTCATAGAACATGCATTGATGAAATCAGAACCTGCCATGTATATTCATAGCATGTTAAGATAGATCTGATCTGATTTCGGCTTTTTTTTCGTTTCTTTTACCCAGCATTCGTTAAGAAATATCGATTATCCTCACTTTTCCATGGAGATGGAAAAAAAGACCGAAAAGAAACAAATCAATCGCGCGAAGAGTATAATTCTGTACGGGGAGAGGTTATACAGACTTCGACGTTGGAGAAGACGATTTCCTTTGCAAATGATCGAGGTTGATTTTGCCGTGCCGAAAAGAAGGAAGGAAAAAAAAGCGAAAAAAAAGGACACGAACAACCCGAGGAGTTGGGTAAATTGTAAATCGGTTCCTCTTGAATCGCACTGATTTTGACAATCTGATTTAAACCCGCCCACCACCAATCATTCTTGGTAAAATAATTTCACATGTAATTCCACGAAGCAGAAATTCTACGGGATCAGGGTGCACGATCTATGCCTGTAAAATATTCGCAATAATCATTGTATATACTCGTCCAAGCAGTTTCGCCTACAATCGAGTAAAAAATCCTATGTGGATTAGAAATTTATACTGCATTTGAATTAGAGATGTGAAATCTTTCCATAGGGTTTTTAAGTAGATATGTAAAATATACCATTCATAACTACACAACATCATATTAGTATTATAACATATAGTATGCAATGAATAAATAACCGTTCAAAAAATTTGTGAAAATTATATACCTACGATATAAAGGCGCCGAAAGTTTATCAAAATTGCACCGGAAGTACCTACAGCTCGTAATGTATAAAACGTGTGAAAAATGAGAAACAAAAAAAAAAAAAAAAAAGAAAAAAAGAAAAAATTAAATAAAAAACAACTTTCTCCGCTGCAATAAGGCGCACTTAAACTTTTGGAGTCTGCAGCTTGGCTAGTTTATATTGCGCGCAGTTTAGAACGCTGCAGCATCACTTGATCTTCCTTCTGCCGTTACCCCGGCTGCATAGACTCCTCGGGCAGGAAGTTTCTTTCATCTTCCTCAATAATGCATGTAAGGAATTTGCCCACGTTTACGCCGCGCTGTCTGAGCACTAAACCAGAGCTTATTCATGCGGGCTCAATAGCCGTGGGGGTTGCGCATGTTGTAACGTACTCTTAATTCTCAGTTGGAATTTCGTTGCAAGATCTGTAAGGAGTTTTTATTCGTCGAAAATGTAAAATTTGTACTTATGTAGAAAAATTACAAGTTCTTTCGGTCAACTTTTTACAGTGAATACTTCGATCCAGTTGCAATCTGATTATTATATCAATATGAAGCTCTGGCACTTTTTGACGGCGGAAGTAAAATCAACCCAACGTATTTGTTTGAGTATGAAAAAAAAAAAAAAAATTATGATTCATCCTCTGCGGGAACTCTTAAAAACACATTTCGTCCACATTTATAATTCAGGACATACGAAAGGGATGATGATAAATTCTTTTAATATTTTTTGCCTCGTGAAGCAAACATTTTTGCCCGTATCGTCAAATTTTTAGAGTGCGGTGAAAACGGGATCATAATCAAATTCGTATCAATAATCTAGGAGTGTAAAATATATTCATTGCCAGAGAATCCGAGATCGCTGGACTATTTTTACAGATTAAATTATGATCCAATTTTCATACCTCCAACGCTAAAAATATCCAGATATACTCCGGAAAGTCTGCTCCCCCCCCCCCCCCCCCCCCTCAAAACAAAAAAATTAATAATTAAAACAAATCAATAAACTGAATCAAACCCTATTTATCCTTTGGTTCTTTGAATATTTCTAATAATGGATTTCATATTCGGAAACATCAAACTTTTTTTTAATTATATTTGTTGCTGCCCAAAGTTCGAAGGCGGAAGTTCGATACGAAAATGTGATAAAATAGCTCGAAGTGAAAATTGGAGGATTTCCGTATCATATAGCGCGCATTAATAACACATCCAAATTGTATTTGTACTCCAAAAAACCGAGCGAAGGTTGCTGGATTTGTACATCGAGTGTCGGGATGGACGAATCTGATTTCATCTTATACCTCCGCGGAGAATGATGAAAGGGGATGGGGAAGAGAAGGAGAGTGGAAAGCTACGAACTACTCGGTTCGTAAATCAGAGCCAACTTCCGGGTGGCTAGAACGATATCTCTGTACTTCCGGTCAACGGTAGAATTTTCCGCACGTATACCAACGGTCATCTCCGTTTCCGTACCGCGGAGGCTTTTCCTCTCCTCCTTTTTTCAGCATAGGGGAAAAGCGAAAAATCAAATAAAAGGCTCATCCTTTTAACCAACGACGCGTGGAAAATTTAAGGCCTTACGTGCACAAGGTACACGTATATATACAATATGTATTGCACTATACGCAATCCCCTCTGATCCGCAGCGAATGTATTATTTATTTATATTTTCCAGAGCCGTATATATTATATGTGTATACCTAAAATACGTATACGTATACGTACACGCAATTCATACAACGCATCCTTTCTCCTGCGAGATATACGATGCTCTGCACTGTCGTCTTATACACTTATTGTACGCGCAGTGTAAAAATGTGCGCCGATTACACCTTTCAATTCCACAGGACTCTGGAATTCGCGCTAGGAATTCTAACGGCCTTGTTAACACTCTGTAGATATGCGCCTGGCCGTGTTTGCGTATGTGTGAGTAGACGTATACGCTTTCTGGAAAGCGATTCGTTCCCGAGATAACTGCCTCACACCCACCGCGTGTGCACGGAGAAGACTTGATATATATATATAAAGACATACACACACGCGCACACACACTCTTAAATATATATATGTATGTATATATAATATACATTATACGGGAAGTCGTCGCCCTGCATTATGTAACGGCGTCGTTGCAGCAGGTATATATTTATGCGATCCTCGACTTTTCGAACTAGCAACGTTTGTCCGTTCGCGGATTCTGGATGTTACAGGCCTGTACCTATAATGCGTATTTCTAGGTATATATACACCTGTGAACACCGATATACATACACAGTACACCGAGGAAAGAGGTTGGTTAATCGCTAACGAAAGTATATTTGGATATGGCGAAAGAAATGTTTCGTTGTTGTTGTGAAATTTTAGTTGAGCCGAATAATGATCGATAAAAATGTGTCGGTAGTTGACAAATCGTATCCAGCTCAATGAAAATTTGATAATAATAACGAAACATTTATTTCGTCATATACAAATATACGTTTGTTAACAGTAAATAAACTTTTTTTTCTTGGTGTAAATCCAATAACACATGTATACACTGCGTATGTATGTTTAGGAAAAATAAGAGAAACAATGTCAAAGGCATCGAGAAAATTGAGGGTGACTGACGTCTGACGCAGAGGAATTTTCTCCTGCCACTCTTTCAAAAGGTGTATACATGTGTGTGTGTGTGTGTGTGTGTGTGTATACATACACACACCTGAAGGAGTGATTTTCTCGATGCAACGCCTTTGACATTGTTTCCTTTATTTTAGCTCTCTGTCTCGATTGCGTATACCTCTCCGATCATTTTAACCTGCGATCTTTTTGCTGCAGGATCAATATTTCTGAAATATGTATTGTTTGTTTAGAACCCATAAAGATCAAGCAATTTGAACGCCGTGAGTAATTTTCTATAAGCAAATTTCTACTATAAACATTCGTTGCGCATTAGGCTTCATCGTGTAAAATACTGACATTCTTTGACAAGAAACACCTTTGCTACCATAGACTTAAAATTTGTGGAAATAATTTTGAAACTAGAGTCGTCTAAATCGTTTAAACAATCGTCCGAATGTGCTGAATTTTTATCTGTTAGAATTTTCGACTTGTCTTATGTTTTTCCATAATTACGTGGCCCAGAAATTACGACGCCGAGCATCGCGTCAACTACACGCCTAGCGCCTGTTCAATTCGAAGGGTAGTCTTTTTACTGCGTCTTTGTATCGCGGGCTCGGACCATACAGCTTTCTCCCATTTTATACCTGCAGCTTTGGCACTTTGTAACTAGCTTAGCACAGAAACCTATTTACTCTTTTACCTTTACGACAAGATTGTTGTCTGCGCTTTAACTGCACGCAGGGTTCTCTAAGTGTTCCGTCCAACAGGTAGAACGCAAAAAGAGAAATTCGTCCTTGCCTTCGTATTGGGAGCCCTTTTCTATTAGTGTTTTGCACCGTGTCGAAGAGACTGAGATTGCCAAAGCTCTTCGTTGCTTCGAATTTCAGGCCTTTATCCTTCTTCAGATGGTCCAGTCACTGCGTCGATCTCAGTGTCTTCGATGCCTGTTGAAGAAAGATTAGTTACGGGCAAAGGGGGGACCGGAATAGAGTTAGGAAACAGGAAGAGGATTAGGGACAGGTCAGCTGGCGGAACCAGGTATTATCTTCGTGTTATTCTGTATACTCTTTCGTATTTTCGGCTAACAGATCAGTCACCTGTGCTAAAAATTGATCGAGAAAGCAGCACGGCAACTCGTTGAAAAATAATTTCACGCATATTACAATCAAAGATATTTCATTTTAAGCGATTCATCTTGAATTGGTTTACATTTGGAATCGCGTTGTATTACATACCTTACCCGTACGAATACCTTACCGAAAACGAATTCGTGTATAATTCATAAATACGGTTCTAACTCGCCTTTGAACAGGGATTATTACAAGAGTCTGTAACGTTTTTACATTTCCTTCCTGTCACTAATCCCGTTTCCGTTTGTCATATGTATTTTGTAACAATAGGTAGAAGGTAAGATTAAGATTTTGAATTCTTAATATTATTTGGAAAAACTGAGGAGTACAAGAAGAATAAAATCTCGATATTGGAGAGAAAAAAAAAGAAAGGAAAAGGATAAAAAAAAAGCAACGACTTTCACTCTGTAAATTACCCGAGAGCAGCCGATTTCGAAAAGCCGTACTTGCAAAGGTGTACGGTATCAACTTGTTTAAGGGTATTATACTCGTTATTCTCGAGGAAGCGAGGATCTGCACCCTCATGCGTATGGTACTTATTTATACAGACTACGTGGGCACGAACACACGCACACGGTATAGATCTCGTGGATATATTTAGCATTCGCCGAAAGCCGGTGTTACAAAGTGTTCCTCCCACTTCCATTTTCTCCAACCCTCCCGCAGCCGCCGCCGCCGCCGCCGTCGTCGTCTTTCCGATATTAACCGACTGAGCCAGCAAACTTTTGACGGTATTTCTGCATAATGAATTTCATCAATGTGAAGCTAAGTTGACGCGGAGTATTCTAGTGTTGTTAAAGTTAACGTGTATACGTATATACCTGCGTTATATATATATATATATGTATATATATATTTATTCGTAAGGAAGCAGAGTCGCTCGGTCCTGGGCTCCTAATTAATTAGCCTGCGCTTCGTTTCATCAATTAATTACTCTTTATTAACCCCTTCCCCCTCGTCACTCCGACTGTAACTCGGCTTCTTCTTCTCACCTATAACACTATGCAGCATAGCACCTTGGAACGGTTAGACTAGGCAATGCTGTAGGCATGAAACACACGTAATCCCCGAAAATGCAGAATTAACTCTAATTGGTCACTCTGGCTGTATTTCACTCGAAAGAAATTTTCAAACCCCTCGTAGAGTCCTCGAGTTGTGAAAATAAACGACTTGGCGTCATTATTCGTGCGAAACGGTTTGCTTTCGACATTTTTGGCGTTTTCTCTAACTTTGCTGTTTTTTTTTTTTTTTTTCACAATATTTGAACAATCAATTTTGGATAGGAAAACTGAGAGAGCTTTTTCTGCAATCCTTAAACAATATCTGGATATATTTTCATGATTCTTAGAACTCATTTTTGAAGCGAAATATCACTTCTCGGATGAATTTCACCAATTATGGTTAAGAATGAGTCTGAGAGGAGGTGATTTTGCACGAGCTATGATGTCGGGGATCATAGAAAGAACGTAGCAGACGATCGGTTAGATATCAGAGAGGAAAGTGCCGTTTTCTACGGCGATACGCTCGTAACACAGGTATCGTTGTATCGGTCTTAACGAAGGCACGCTTTTAACCTCTTAAGAAGCTTGATCGTTTTAACCCTCGTTACGATGTCCCAGCCATCCCCATTCCCACCCCCAATTCCCATTCCTATCCGCGGTTCACCCGCGTAATGGTTCTGCGATTCTCGACTCCCGCGAAACGACTGACTATTCTCGGCTCATATTACCTGCACGCATGTGTGCACGTATTTATATACATGTACTCGACTGTACGCTGTGCACCCTCCGCAGCTCGATGATGTGATATTCCACCTTTCCATACCTGTCTTATCTTTTAGGGGTGCACTTTCACGATTAATGTATACATTATGGACGTCCTCCCCATACACGGGGATATTATACACCGATTTGAGGGATGCTCAACGTTTCGTACCTCTACGTGATGTCGTGTAATATACCTGTCACTTCCTCCGGGAATAAAATCAAACTACACAGGATCTTGGCGACAAGTGATTTCGAACCAAATAATACCGTATTAACGAAACAAATCAGAAAGCGTACTCCTTGCGTGTAATATTATGTTAGTTTAAAGGAGGAGAAATTTTCACCCGAAACTTTGTCCAGAAATAACGATATTACGAAAATTTGCACGTAAGTGAGAAATGTCAGTCCTTGCACACGAGTTTGTGCAGTAAATTTTGTTGCCGCATTGCGCGATTCCGTTTTTCCTTGGTTTTTCTTCTCCTACGAGTTCACTGCTTTCTACGCGACTTTGAGAACGATATTTTTTTGTTTAAACCGGAAACGCGGCGAGGAACGAGATCTCTCGACTAATACCTACTTTTTTTCAATCTTGGAAGAGCGTTATACGCGACGGTAAAACGTTTGTTGTTTGAACCGGGATGGCGAAGAATTCGTTCTCGTAAACCCCGGAACCTTCATAACTCACGATTAGGACATTAAAATGATGTATACTTGCGGTATAACGTTGGATTTAAACTCTACTTTCCCGCTTCTACACAAATCCTCGTACCTACGCGCATAGTTGCGTTACAAAGGAATATCCGAATACATAAATTAACGGAATTGAAATCGGACCGCAGCAATACTATACCTTAGTTCCGGAATTGAATTTGAGAAAAAACTGCGCACCGTTTTGCGGCTCCAATACACGGGTGTATCTACACTTTTTGAAAGATTTTATGGCGTTGCTGGTGTGTATATATGTTACATATACACGTACCTAACGTGTGTGTGTAGGTGAAAAATTTATCCGCATCGTTGTACTCCTCGCGTATATCTGTGTGTAGAAAATTACTGCCGTTGAGGAGGGGGAGATAATCACGGGCTGCAATTATCTTTGAACATTCTGTATATAATTTGCGTGCGTTAATTAAAACTGCCGACGCCCCCGCTGCCGTCGCCGTTGGCCGCTGACTTTTAGTCGAGACACTTCGCAGGCTGGAGGGGCCAGACGAGAAGAAATATCGATATCGGGAACGGGGACGGGGACAGGCGCTGAAACACGGAGAGAAAAGGGAGAGGGTGGAAAAAGGGAAGAGAGGAAGGATCAGTTTTCCAATAGAAGGGAAGACAGAGGGTGGGATTGCGTGGCGGAGGGGTTGAGCTCGGCAGGTTTCGGCCGGGCTGGGTCTCGGCCCTTAGCTTTAAGGGATGAGCCGGCGAAGGGACTCGAATAAAGGAAAAGTCGATAATTATTTTCGGATTGGTCCAGACACTTCGGTTAACCAACCAGGTATAATCTCGAGCCGGGTGGATAAAAGGAACCCGGAAAAACGAACCCCTCGTCCCTCCACCCTCCTACTGTCTTCGGCATCAATTACTAAGCCGCCTCTCGCACAGTTACTCCTGTTCTATAAGGCATACCGTATACCTGTACGCGAAACAATGCGCGAACTTTGATTATGCCCATGCATTGATCGAGTCTCTCTCTCTCTCTCTCTCTCTCTCTCTCTCTCTCTCTCTATCTCTGTTTTTGTCTTTTCTTACATTTGATTCATGCTTTTTCTACACGCATGTAAGTATAATGCATTGAGAGTGGAAAAAATGTTCAATTTGTAAATTCAAGGACGAAAAAGGCGTCTGGACGTCGCGAAATAAGGAAAAAGTTAAATATCAACGGATGAGCAAATTTAGTGTTCAAACATCCGATTTGCGGCGAACAATTTTAGAGATGGAAATTATTACCAACAATCTGCATCCGTTGAGCAATTTCTGTGTACGGATAACGAGGTTCCACGAGTATAAGAAAAAGGAGGCAGAGTATAAGTTAAGGGGTTGAAAATGGATTTTTAAACATTTTTTTTTTTCTTGTTTTCTCATATTATTTTATGAGGTTGAAAATGACTTCGAAAAAAAGGACTCCTCACGATGGACACGATGGTGGTCGTAAATATTATCTGAAACAAAATTTATAAAATGATTGTTAATCAGTGGGAAAGCCGCTATCTTGGTATACAGTTTTTTCTTTTCTTCAAATTCAAAATTGACCTAATGCCGGCGGTTTGAGAATAAAGTATCGAATTTATCATAGTTTTTCGACAGTTTTCGCGTTAAGAAAAACATGAAAATTTCCAAGAAAATAAAGCTTCCATAGCAAGATAAAGAATGGGGTGAAAAATGTTGCGTCTAAATTTGAGACAGATAGCTTGGAAACTCTTCCTTCGAGAGTGTCCACCCTGTTGAAAAACCACGTTTCGAGAAAATCGTTTGAAAAATGTATATAAAAAATAAAAGTAAACGTTTAAAAGTTTATTTTCTGTTCTTCGTAAGTGCTTTGGTTTGACATGAAAAAAAAACCAGATCGATTAGCGTATTTTAACCATTGAAATAACAAATCGCGAAAGTCAGACCCGTTACACCAAGATGATCCCTTAACATAGCGGAATTATAGTTATCAGATATAGAGTTTTCGTCATCGCTGAAACGGTCTTCTTTTCTACGTAATATCGATTAAGTACTTACATGCTTTTATTCGTTGCAATTCCCGCGACGGAATTTATCCCGTATAGAGACGTACGTACGTACATGTTGTACGGAACGACACGAAGGAACGCTTCCGTCGTGAAGAAATTTAACATCAGTCTCCTCTGTCTTCGCCTCGCCCCCGAAGCCTGTTCGGTGCAGGGGATTCGTGAATGGCGGTAAAAAGCTCCCCGTAGTTCCGCGGTGGAATTGTAATACCGAAGAGAGTGAAAATCAATAAGAACGCGGCGCGTAGAGGTAGCCACGCGCGAATTTTATGCCCACCTACTTCTTCCTTCCGAGGGATTTTTCGCCCTGCAGGGGGAGAGAAAGGCCCGTTTGACGGTCGAACGGTCGCCGCCTCGCCGGAACGTGATTACACCTCGTTACGGTCTCGTCGCCTTTTTTTCCTCTCGGGAAAGGACGAGGAGAGAAGCCGGGATCCGCCGGCCATTGATCGTCCCAGGGTGCTAATATTAGCTCGGAACCGCGTGACCGTGCATCCAGAAATTTTGTCGCTTTCGGATCGGCGAATACCGCCTATGCAAATCAATACGTCAGTCCGTGCAACGCACGCGTCCGTCTCATCTCGACGCCGTCGGCAAGACGCGAAAGCTCTTGAGAGTCTAGCCCCTTAAATCAGCCGGCTTACGATTATCCCCCCAACGCGTGAGCGACCTGCTGCAGGCAATTAAATACGAACGAAAGGAGCCCGGATGAAAATTACACGAAAATTACCAAAATCACTGCCGGATTAACCCCCCGAGCTTTTCATTCATACGCCAGACGAGGTTCGTTACCGTACCGCTGTCGTAAACAACTCCGCGAATTCGGCTCTGCGGAGATTCCATGCGTTCGGTTATTCCTAATACGATAATAGCGTGTTCCGAAAGTCCCGGTAATATTGTGCTTGAATTTCATCGCTTCTTGAAAGGTATCCGGATATTTTACCCGTGCGTGAAAGACAAAGCTGTAGCTACGAGCTCTGTAATAATTTGTTCGTTTTGAATTTATTTCCACGTCATTGTAACCTACGATTCTATACGCGTGCGCTGAGAGGAAAATTTTTCTTGCTTTTCCTCGTTTGGCTCGTTTCATAAGTAATTTGGTTCTAAAGGTCCACAGGAATCCAATCTTGGCATGTCTGTATCAAGTCGAAGAAGCTCGCATGAATCGTCAATTTTATTCGTCCGCTGATTGGTCAGGTGTCAATTTTTAAGCTCCCCCGTTGATCTCCGATTGCAATTAGGTTCTCGATATCTGCAGTTGTGCTCTATTTCACTTTCTGAAGGTCACGTACCAATTTGAAAACTGACAATTTAACCGTGCATTGTTAATATCGTCTCCCGAGATACGACAGGACCGACAGTTTGATTGAGTTAGCTCAACGTGAACCTGAACACTTTGGATGTCATCCGTTTTGATGACTGACTTGGATAGAGATAATATCAACTAACCTTACCGACTTGAACGTATTCGCTTGCGGGTTCTAGGCCAACTTGTCAACTTGAGTGACCCGGAGCTCCGACTCTGTTCGAACTTCGGCATCCACCTGTCGAACGATCCTTGTACCCTGCACCGGGGCTTTGAAACCGAAGAACGTTTTCCCCCCGTCTTTTCCACCTCCCGCATCTTTACCGGACCCCACCACCCCAGGCTCTTCATCCTTTTCCCCATTCTCCTCCGTTGTGCAACAGCATCCCGCATCCCCCTTATAGTTCTTTTCCCAGATCCGATCATCCTCTCTGCATGTATTATATCGTCAAGTTTTTGTACTCTCAATTTCCTTGCGGATAATGCTCTGTTACGTATTGTAGGTATGTATACCGCGGTCTTCTCTCCCTGAGAGATTTTCTTTCATAGCGAATCGCTCGCTTCGCTGCGCCTTGATACACTCTGGTATAAGGCCAGTGTCATTCGGTGAATGAACTTGCACAAGTATCGCAGCTCTGTGTGTACCGTGAGTTTTTCTAACGGTGAAACGATGCGTCCGCCTGAAGCGGGCAACCGGAGTTACATCTCACGTTCAGGTTGAGCACCGTGTCGCGCCACGGTCGTTTCGGACGTCAAATCGAATTTCACGACAGTCCTAATATCGTTTACCTCGTTATTATCGCCCTAGTTGATTGTCCGAATTCGATTTTTCATCGTTCGCCAGAATTCTTAATATTCGGGTTATTTCGACGGACAATCTTTGACGTTCGGAACGGCTGTGGCGGGATACGGTGAATCATCCTGAACACGAGTTGTAACTACGGTTGCCTGAATCAGGCGCACGGATCATATTGCTGTTAGAAAAACTCACGGTACAAATAATGGGCACACGGTGATATTTGACGAATATAACAATCCCAATGTTGCGAGATTATCTTTTTACATAGAAAATGTTGAATAATTTTAATCTGTGATTAAAACACTTTCTTAGACGTGTGAAAAGCACATCGAAATCCGAAGAGTGAAAATTCGAATGAATGATGGAAATTCGATGCAACGTATGAAATGGTCCGCGTATATTTGAACAAAGCGTGATATCTGGCTGGGTGATATTGCGTCCGGGTGGAATATGCACCACGTGTTGCAGAGAGACGTCGCGACGTCATTGGAGCAGGTATCCGGGTTACGACTCGGTGATCCGTTATGCACCGCAGGCTGAACCGTCGACGGTATGAGATAGGCGTCACCTCCTGTACCTACTTAATTGTGCGGGTTCGGATGCCACGCATATTTTACCATAATCCGATTTACTCCCGGGCCGATGGGTATAACCGGAGTTGCCAAGACGCCACAGCCACCGACGCCGACGCCCCCGCCAGGCGCCTCGGCGTCAACTTTGATCGAATTAATACTTTAGTGGAGCGGACGACCGTAAAGTTTCTCCGCCCAAGGATGCCAGGGCGACATCCCCGATCCCCGATCCCCGATCCCGGGGACCCTGAATCTCTCCTGGAAAATCCGGAACCCCAGAAGCCCTTGTCGCGCTTTCATATAAAGTCAAGAATGAAACTGGCGACGTACATTGGTTGTCCAACTTTCCTGTACCTTCTTTTCCTTTTTCTCCTTCTTCGTCTTCTTCTTTTTTTTTCGCATCCTCAAATCGTCTTTCACGTATTCCATTGTACTTCGTACCTATCCCCTTCCTATTCGCCGGGGAATATCATCGCCTTTGCATCCCGCAGGATTTCGGTATATCTGTATGCCCTGCGCACAGCCTACGCACATCGCACATACACTCGCAAACACACACGCGCAGACACTGACTCTACTCGCTTCTCGAATTGCTTTTCGCGCTAAAAGTACGCGTACCGAAAACTCGCTGATTGTGCGGCGTGTGGATTTTACCGATTGGCTGTCTGCTTGACTAATCAAAGGACGCCCGTTCCGACTTTTCACAAACGTCGTCCTCGACAGAAATGAGAATTACCCGGAATACGCGATGCAATCTGTACCGGCTTCTGAAACTGCGTGCTAACGGTTCGCCATGTGTTTTTTTTTCTGGTGGACACCATTCAACGCTATTCGGAATATGACAATTTTTGTCGCGATCATCACGAGCTTTCATTTTACTCGGAGTACACGAAGAACAGTGGCTGCAACTCCAACAATTGTACGTAAGCGATCAGGTACAAAAATTTGGATTTAGCTGCAATTTTGATACTTTATCAGATGTACTCTAGGTATACAAATGTACCCCAAAATTAAAACTTTTAGGTTTATAAACTGCTTACGTGAAATACACTGAACAATTTTTTTTTTTCAAGCTAATTTTTGTCTTCAAATTTCTGCCACTTACTTTCATGCGGAAAATGTGATTTATATAGTAAGTATTCTTGGTGTAAAAAAAGACTGGCCTTTCTAAACGCGAGGTTCATTTGCACATAGGTATATTTTCAGCAACAGCCAGAGATACATATTTTTTCACTAAGAAAGAAGTTTGTTGTAATATTCATATCTCAGTACACTCGATAACGTATCGAAATTGCTACAAAACGAAACTCTTGGTCCTAACCGACGATCTGCAATTGTTGGAAACTCTCCGAAACCCTCCACTTCTTCTTTTCTTATATGTATACTTGGTGCCGCCGTCTACCTTTTTCTGCTTTCACGTTCGTCGAGTTTCAACGCGTGTCGAAGATGAAAACACACGCGCCTCGGGTCCTCGGGTTCTCGTCTCAGCCTCCAAAACAGGAGGGTGCGTATTAGCCCCAAAGTAAGAATGGGGGATTCGAGGATGGCGTATGGATTGTTACGCCTGGCTACCTCACCCATGGTAATCGGTTATCGTCGCGACTGACTCTGTCGCTTTGCAGCAATATAAATATATCATTCACCCTGTGTGTCAGATCGCATTATCCACACGCGTTCGCCGTCTTTTTCAATCAATTTCTTCCCCCGCAATTCAAGTCGTCGAATTCGTTTGAAATCGTTTAGAAATCGATAAAAAAAAAAGAAACGGTCTCGTACGTTTTGGAATAGGTCGAAACCACTTTGAATTAATTTGAAACCGTTCGAAATTACTTTATATTCATTTTGAAACTTTTTTAGATCGATCTGAAACCATTTTAAATCATTTTGAAACCAGGTGAAATTATTTAGACATCGTTTGAAACTTGGTGCGTAAGTGGTTAGACCCACGGTTTAAGCTAGACGTCATCTTATGTTCGAGACACAGGGCTCAGGCTTTCAGTCGTATCCATGGTTTGATTATCAAGCAATTTGCGTCTGGTGTCCTTTGGCAAAATCGTACCGCGTTCTAGCTCCGGCAATGTCGGTAACACGTCCCGGTCTTTTGTGCGTGGAGTGAAGTTAAATTTTCGAAAGGTGATTAAATCTTTCGCCATTTCCTTTGCCCCCGCACCGCTGCAGGGGTCGACTCTCTTGACGAAATGCTCGACCTCGGCCGTGTTTGCCGACTTAATTAGGCCGCTGCGGTCCTTCCGTCCTTCATCCTCTCCCTTCTTTCCTGCAACCCAACGTTATGTGCCTTTCCTCATCGCGCTGCGCTTCATAAAACTCCGTCATGCTGGAGAAAAAGTTTTACCATGTACGTTCTAATGCATGCATGTTGCAGAGAAGAACCGCGCGGACCAGAAATTGTTCCTCCACTGCAGGTACTTTAGAAATTCTCTTATCTTAAAACGACACCCTCTATACACCGGGAGTTCAAGAAACTTCGTTCCTGGTCGTACACATTGCGCGAATAATTACTACATTCATAAAATGACCGAAGCTTTTGAATTCCCCAAGGTCTGTAGCGCGAATCAAATCGCCGAATTTTAACCCCCGATTCAGCTTCGGTTGAATCGTTTTCAATTGACATACTCCGTGCGTACAGTCGCAGACATTTTCCACCTTTCATCGTCCTCTCGACTTATTTCACGCTCGCTAACGAGCATCCCAAAAGGTTGAATAGCTTGGGCTTGCAAGCGAGCTGCATCATGCATAGTCCATATACGTGTGTATGTATATATATGTATATACATATGTGTATATCCAACAGGACCAGCCAAAACGATGCTGTGCTTTCACAGGATGACGTTCGACGTATTTTTTTTTCTCCTTTTCCCCCTTCTTTTAACAAGGTAAATTTTCATCCAGGTAAGAGCAGGCGTGCTGCCAATTTCATTTGTCATTACGTATAAATTGCCGTGTGACTGAGGCACGAGTGGAATTCGATCGATCGATCCCACGCAAGATGCGTGCGAAACTCTGATACTGAAAAAAGTTACGAAGAAAAAGTTTGGAAGTCGGAAAAGATTTTTAACGTTCAATTTCTAAATTTTTACACACGAGCGAATTATACTTCGTGCGATGTATGTACTCGTATATGTATGTATTTATATCGCGTGTCAGTGGCGATTGACTAACTGTGGTATTATTTCCGAGGCATGCAGCACGTCAAAGGCTAATGATCGTCATTTGTTACGACTGGCTTTGCCTGACCGGTGCGATTATCAATTATACATCAAACGTCAGTACGTCAAATGAAGTACATACGGATCAACGTCAATTCGAACGGCACGTGCAAGCTCTGTTCGATTCCGCGTAAGCTTTGTGTATATGTTACATACACATGAATGGTTTTATCCGTTTCATAGAGGGAGTGAACGCGCCCTATTCATCCGCCGTAACTAATTGATTTTCACCATTTTTCACTTCCTTCGGAATGACGAATCAAAAATATTGCAATCGGCTAGTTCGAAAAAAAAAATAAAAAAACGTATTCGAAATTTTACTGGATGGATTTGTGTTAATGGAAACGAAAGCTCGGCTACTCGGACGAAAAAAAGCTTTCCGGCGTTATCGAAACTCTTGCGTAACACCGAAGAATCGTGTGCATGCAGAAAAATAATAGTAACGTCTGCATGCAGAGGTAACCTGGATACACGTTTGAGCTTGCGGGGCGATCATTGATCACTGCACCGCACGCATTGCCAGTGATACGCTGATTATTGTTGGTTATTAATTCACGGGCTATCGCTTCGCGTTATCGGGCTGATAATTTCCGTACGAATTCCATCGCGGCATGGAAGCGCGGGTGTTGATGGAAAATATTTTTCTCACGGAGTATACGCGTTCAGAGATCGGAGAAAATATAAACTATAAGCGTATAATCGGTCATTGGTAAGTCATCGTGAGACGCGTAGTTGACGTCGGCCTCGCGTATTATTCGATGAAAGGTCGTACAAAAAATCGTCTGGACTTTTTCAGTTTCTCTCTTCTGAAATTAAAGAAGTCGTAAAAATTTTTTTCAACTCCAACTTTTTTTTCCCACCCTTGCTCGTGACAACGAAGGCTCGGCGAAGTCGCGATGCAAGAAGACGAAAAACATCCCCGCGCCGCAAACACGAACAAGGAAAGAAGCGAAGGGTGGCTGCCGCCGTTTTACCCTCGACGGGATTCCCGGAATGGTGTATTAATTAAACGCTAATGAACGGGGGTGGTGGTGGTGGAGGGGGATACTCGAGTCATAAGACTCTATCACCAATTATCGGTCTGGCTCGTTGACGACCGATAGAGGCGCGGTGTTTTAATCAATTCAAGAACTAAAGTTGAATGAAATGCGGGAATAAAGACAATCGAAATTAACCTTATAATACACGCGGAGCTGAATGGTCGCTCTGCGCGAGTCTGTTAGGTTAATTAATAAAAGGAAAGAACGGAGTCTTGATAGAAACAATGGATTCTACAAAGGCGGTCACGTGTATGTGCAATGCACGTACAGGTATAATATTACGTATGTATACGGGTAGTATAGCGCTGCGGGTATTTCTTCCGCCGCGATTCCTTTCATAACGAAATACGTGCGCAATGTGCATAAAACTAGTTGTGAGGGTATAAACGCGAGTATAAACCCGCTGTGACGTAGCCGCGTCAGAATGGTTTGTTTAAAGAACAAATCCAATTAACTCGCAATTACATTAATTTCAAGTTCTCCTATTATTGTTGGCCAACCAAGTTGCCGACTGCCCGAAGGCGGCAAGCAGGCGGCGTTTCCTGGTGCACCAAAGTCGTCTAAGGCAATACATATTCGCTCAGTTCCACCTAACTATGCGCCTGTACAGGGGGAAATTTCTCTACCAACTCCCGCTAAGTATCCTAGGGCGTCTAAATTAATTATTCGTATTATTACTAAATTGCTGCGGCCATCCACTTCTGCGACCACATTTATTATATATACCTTCCTCTCTATAATATGTCATACAAGTGCAATTTTCTTCATCTCCGGCTAGCTCGACGTCTCTTCTACCTTCATCGTTCTTAGATATCCCGACTTCCGCCGTGTTTGCAGATCTAATTGTTTCCCGGGAAATTACGGACAAAGATTGTCTTTTTCTTCTTCTCCTTTTACCTGAGATACCAGACTTAAATTCCTTTTCTCCGTCTCTCGCATTCTAAAAATAGAATAGAAATATTAAAAAAATCTTGTCTCACATCTCTGGAAACGTGACCTTCATCGAAAAGCCTCAGTCTCTCTATAGTCTACGTATAATACGAGAAGAAAACTGCACGAGTTTGTTTATTCTCGAACAAGTCTGGACAGTTATCCATGTTGTATACTTTATACATACGTATACATATGTGAGCATACGATATAGTTACTTGTTTGTAGACGATTGCATACAATTCTTAATCCTATACAGGTAGGGCTCTCTATGTATATACATACATACATACATATATATATTCAACTCTATATAATGTTGAGCTGCAATATGCTAACGGGGCCGAGTAAAGCACGTGGGGTTGAACGACGCGCTGGGCTTTTAGCAGGATCGTGTTTCCTGCGGCTTTGTACCCCAATGGCTTTCAACAGCAGCAGCAAGCAGCAAGCAGCATTGGCTCGTCTTACATATTTTTTCCCTTTCACTCGCCCTCGTCCTTTGCATCCCTTCCAAGTGCAAACTCTTCGTCCCTTAGCATCGCGAGCCGTTCCCTTGGTCACGACACCTTCCTTCCTTCCTTCCTTCCTTCCTTCCTTCCTTCCTTCCTTCCTTCCTCCCTTCCTTCCTTCCTTCCTTCCTTCCTTCCTTCCTTCCTTATCCCTGCAGGTTCTTTTCACTGCCTCCCGCAGGAGAAAATTCACCAACGTTTTTAAAAACCACCCTTGTTCGCGACAGACTCACAACGCAGTTATCGCGTTACGTTTACATACGTTGACGGATGTTTAGTTTACTCGTGGCAAACGAAAACCCGCACGCGCATTTATGCATAATCGATAGGTGCGTAACACGAGATACGTGCGCAATTGGAGGGGATATAAGGTTGAAGGGGATTGAGCAAACAATCGGGAAACCCGATGGGTCGTCGTATTATTATTTATTATACATATATATATTATGTTACAGTGTCGAATCTCGTCGGCAGTGCGGCCATCGGACTGATAATAAATCGATGGTATTTTTGTGTTACAGTCGAAGGCGAAGGCGATGAACGAGGAGACATCCACCGATGAAACTAAAAACGAGACGTCGGTACCGTGCTGATGAAACTTGGCTGGGGATGCGCAACGGGGCACCAATCGGTCGCCTTTGTCCACGTGCCCCGATGGCCGTCAGATTTTCCGCGATCCCTGAGCCTTGATCCTGTCGCTCTGAAGGTTTTCAAGGTTTCACGGTTTCAGGACTCCCTCGCTTAATCTAACGCCACATGCCAGTGGCAGTCGGTGTTCTAGCTCTTTTGCTGAACGGGAGCCTCTATCTTCCGAGCTCACGCCGATCACATCCTCGCAAACTCCGTCTGCCGCACAGCGAAGAATGCCGCGAGAACGAGGGTGAACGTCGTTGCGATGCGGGATAAACCGGCGGGGATGATACGATAAGGTCGAGGAGGAAGAGGAGGAGAATAAGAAGGAGAAGGAAACGGGCGACAAAGCCGCGGAGGAGGAAGGGGACAGAAGGAGGGAAGGAAGCGAAGTCGCGCGAAGAGACGTGGAACGAGTGGGAGAATGAGAGAATTACTGAATTACCGAATTACTGAATCACTGAATTACTGAATCTGCTAAATCTCAAGAGGCACGATGGAACGGACGAAGAGGATGAAGGGAAGATGGGGAAAAAGAAATACTGCGAAAATACAAACACACGAAAAATGAAGAAACATATTATGTACGTTTGATATGTAAGATATATTTCTCAAAGCACCGAAACGTTGGGGAAGAAAACGAAACTGGGAATACTGTTGAATGTGGGGGAAAAGATAGACTTTTCTTTTTTGTAATTTTTTACCTGGGAACGAAAGTAGCGTATTATATAGAATGGCGGAAGCGGAAATGCACGTATGGCGAGATGTGTTAGTCAGTCGACGTGAATTGATGTGGGTCGTCGATTCGTACGGCAAACATTTTTTAAATTCAATAATAATAATAATAATAAATAATAATAAATAATAAATAATAACAATAATATTAACGATAATGAATAGCGACATATATATTATATATATATATATGAGTAATATGAGTTAAGTGAATAGCGTATATGTCATTAAGTAATGAACTATAAAGAATAAATATTATAAATATATGTATATGTATATACAATATATATATATATATATATATATATATACATATAAATATACACACTCGCAGGCACACATGCGTATATAAAACTACATACATACATACATACATACATACCCACAGACACACATATATATATATGTAATACATGGACAAGAACAAATTGAATTATTATATATAATTGGAATACATGAAACATATTAATCGTACGATTGCTATGTATGTACGTATATCTATATACATGTATGTATCATATTATACATTATACGGTGCATACATTTATATACATATGTATATATATATATATATATATATATATTTCCACACGCGTGCGCGTATCTGCGCTTACAAAATACGGCGACACAATTTAATAAAGAATGAAACGCTAAACATATGTAAGAAAATTTTAATAACTACCATCGTCGGTTTCCATAATGCATAATGAAAAGCATGCGTCGTAGAAAGTATTATGTATGAAAATCTTAAATCCTATATTATATAACTCGAAAACAGAGAAAAGAAATTGAGAGAAGCATTAGCAAAAAAAGAAAAAAAAAAAAAAAAAAAAAAAGAAAATCTATCGCATTAGCACATCGGTACAGAAACATAAAATACAACAAAATGAAACAAACAAACGAACAAGCTGATAGATATCTTAATATGTGTGTTGCAGATGCAACTAAACCAAAAGAATATTGCGATGAAAGTGAAATGGACGTTGATATATTATTATTCGCATAATACCGAAATTGTAATACTTATCTACGTGATTGTTCGTTTTAAAAATACATGCGTATTTCTTTTTCTTTCTTTAAACCGTAATAGGTACAAAAAAAAAAAAAAAAAATCACTCCTGCACTGTTTTAATTTTTTTCGCTGAAAACTAAATGAACACGTGATAGAATATATCATTATGCTTGATATTAAATTCTGTAAAAAGACTTCGTCCCCTTGGCAAACGCGTCGACAAAGATTGCTGCCCTGCGCAAGCAAAAAATTCTTAGTTATTTCGAACTTTGAAATGTACGATTCTATTTTTTATTTTTACGTTTTATCCTCTCAGCATATTAATGGCAATCTTTCGCATTTATACTGCAGAAAACGAGGAACGTAAGAGACATACTTGAGTTAGCTCAGTCGGTATATCGCCTATTCGAAAGCCGGACAGTTTTATTTTCGGTCCTCAAATCGCACGAGGAAAAATCTGAAAAATTCGCTTGGTATATTTTTTGCCAAACAATGTCTTTTTGCTTGTTTTTTTATTTATTTATTTTTTTTTCTTTTCCTTCCGAATCGACGCGCGTTGTTTATAATTATTCTATCACCCGTTACACATTATTCGACGTTAAAATTAAACCGTGAATATTTACTTGCCTTATGCTCAATCGAGCAGGATTTTTCATCCTTTGTTTCTTTATTTGCATGATTAAAGAATTGCGAAGAGACAAGTCGAAATTATTGTAATCGAATGTATTGAAAACGATCTTCTATGCTTCCTTCGCCGGAATGAAAGGTCAAAAAAGAGAAAGAGGGAACGAGGAGGAGAGAGCGATAAAAGGATGGAGAGAGGGGAAACATCTTACTCGACAACTGCGAATCTGTTACCATTTACCACGAGGAAGAAAACAGAAAAATACTGTCCGCTGTACACTCGCAGTCCGTAAAAATATTTTCGATGGCCAGGCTTGTGCACGTAACGCCAATTAAAAGGTTAATAAACTATCGTAAGAGTGTTAACAGTAAGAGGTAATAACATAGCGCTGTACACTCGTCGTCGTCGTCGTCGTCGTTGTCGTTGTTCTTCTTCTCGTCTGTATTATAAATTCGTCGTCTATATGTATGCACCTTTATATTACATGCGTACTGGTAATACACGTAACAAACGGGCGAATCATAAAAAATTAATTGTATTGGAAATTAATTGTAAACGAAATTTTCGAGCGTATAAAGTTTCATGTCCGCTCATGAGTATTCAAGCCCGCGAGTCATTCTCACATTATAATCGTCAGCAGCGTGCGGGGCACATGAGTGCGTACATTTGCATATATATTTTATTATACAATACGTATGATAACGACGATAATAATGATAATAATTATTATAGATAGATAACCTCGTTGTAATGATAATATTATTAACAACAATAACAATAATACTGATAATAGTAATTGTAGCGATGATGATAGTAATAGTGCTTCGTCGTCAGACGAGATTCCGTTTAATCAATCGCAACAGAACGAAACACTTCAACTACGCTTTTGATGTCGATATTATATTATACGTACCGGTAGGACTAGGGTTGTAGGTACGTACCTATGAGTAAAGCTTAAGGTTACATGGTGTTCGCGCGATCGATCCTTGTATAGTTAGGTATACTTATTTTTTTATTTATTTTTATTTTTCTGCGTTATCGCGTGACGCGAACCTCGATCGTTTCAAACATCAAGATCGAAAGTTGATGGAAGATTGCTCATCTCCAATGAATCTGCACGGAACGTTTTTCAATTTGTAAGATAAATTCTCGCGGTTGCTTTCAAGAACTTCGCAACAACCTGCGATAACGGGGCTGAACGTTTATTGGCACTTGCTTCAATGAGAGGATGTAATAACTATCGTGAAACAGGAAGGAGATACGATGCCCGTGTCGTTTGAATCGTTTATTTGCCTCTAACGGCGAGATTCGATCCTGAAAGAGTTCGCTCCCAAACATGGTACATTTCTATCTTATTCTTAAAGTGAAAAATTTTTAAATCAGAGTATTATTTTCTCACGGATATTCTTTTACAATATTAACGTGCTTTCGTATAGAATCTCTTATTCCGAGAAAAAAGAAGTCTTGTATCAATTAAAATCCGCCGAACTTTGACGTCGACTGTAATTTTCGCAGTAATATTGTCGTACATCTTTACGCGATCATTGCGAATTGTTCAACAATTTTTTAAAACACGCTTTAAACACAGACAAAGCACTGATTGTAACCGAACAGACGCAATCAGTGTCAGTCTTCGTTTTAAACATTATTTCCATAACCAGAAATAATTTGTCAAAAATCTTGCAATAAGACACTTTATCTAATTCTTATGCACTGTCATGTTTTCTGGAACTATAAATTTAGCAACGAATGCAGCTGAATCAAAGCTCACTTAACTAAAATTGATTCCACGCATATTTGTAACATTTTATTTTTGTTCGCGTCAGATCTAAATATCGAGAAAGAGAAGCAGCGTTTGTATTTGGATATGATTTTGCATATTATATTAATATGTACAATGAATAAATGGACAGAAACTGCTGAAACTTCTTTTCAAATACGAGGTTTGTTAAAGTAAATTTTTTGCCGGTTAATGATCTTACAACACGAATTAGTCGAACCTGATTCGACAACATTTGATTTACTCCAAATATTCGAAGCAACAACTTGAAGAACAGCGTAACAACGCAGTTTAGAAAACTTATTTCTGTGCATGGATTCATTCTACAAACAAAGTCTCATACCGGATTGATCGGAAAGTGAGAAAATTCACCTTCACATGAGATAGAAGAAGAATTTATAACAAATCAGTAAGATATAATTGTCCAGGCCAACCAGACAAAAGAGAATTTTTTTTTTTTTCAAATAGAGTAATCGATTTCATCGTAAGTGACGATTTTACGTACGCGGTAAAAAGCATGCGTTTTTTTTTTTTTTTTTTTTTTTTTGTTGCCACTATTAGCCTCAACATTCTTCCGTTGCGGTTTTTACGTATTCCGCTTCCTAATACGAGCGCTGGTTAAATAAATAATTCAACAGAGTTGCCCGCTCGCCAGAGATTTAGTACTTTGCAGGGACGTACTTGAAATTACATACCATTAAATGCATTTAAACTTGGCTGAATAATTTCCTCAAGGGTTGACCCCGCCCTTCGGTAACCGCGAGTTAATCCTATAGTATTACGATCATGTACCTATATGTAAATACATCTGTGTCTATACGCTGTAGTAAACGTGATGAAATTCTCAATTTGTGAAAATACACCGCTATACCGGGTGAAATATTTATCTTTTCCCTTTTAATTTTCCTTCTTGCCTAGTGTACTTTCGTTTTCACTTTTATTCGCGAATTTTGCACAGCATGCATCCAATTTAAAAATGTACATATATATAACGCATATATATATATACCATATATAACCGAATCCTGTCCCCGGAGTAACGATATAGATCGTAGCGTGTAGAAATTGCGAGTGAATAAAAGGCATACTTGATGTATTAAACGAAGGAAAAGATTGAAAATGGCGAGGAAATTAATTAAGGTACGTAGCGAAGGTGAGAGAGATCTTAGGAGAAAGATAAAAAAGAATAAATATGTTTTGTACCGTAGATATGGATTTACAATATTTTTGTCCTAATTTTCCAACCGTGTAATGGATATAAAAGAAAGGAGAGAAGAATAAAAAAAAAAAAAAAAAAAAATTACTATTCCTTATAATATCGAGTCTTTACTGACTGTGACTAGACATGGACTCTAGGGCACAACCAGTCTCATCACCCACTGTGATAAGGCTAATAATTTTTAGATTTTTCTAATTAATATTCTGAATACCTAATAGCCGGACGGCCGGCCGGCTGGCTGCTCGGCCAGTTTCATTGACTGTGACCCTGCACGATCGGTCCCCCCACCCCCCCACCCCTCCCGTAAGGATATTCCAAAGGTGTGTAAATCAATGAAATTTGTAAACGACGACCCGACCCCGTTTCTACTATACATATAGACTGACTCGCGCGTCACGCGTTGCTTGCGGCTCTACGTGACCACCGATGCTGCTGATACAGATGCAACTACTGATACTTGTCCGTTTATACTATACATATAACATACATTTACCCCTAACGATATGCATGTATAAAAGATTCCGTAGGTATTAATAACTAAAGTGATAAATCGTCGTTGTACCGATAATAGATTATACTCTACTTATATACGGTTTAATAAGCGGTGTAATTAATAATTAAGGTGAAAACTAAGGAAGGAATATTCGGGGACAAAATATATACCCCAGACCCAGCCTCTGTGACCCAACCCCCGCCCCTTATAACATAGATATAAATTACACCCTCGATATTCCCTTTTATGTGATGTCTAAATCGTCTACGTGTCCTTACACCAATACGTATTTATGCATGTTTACCTAAGCACATACCGAGTCATCGTTTATTCGTACGATTCGTCGCGTAACGCGTGCATTATCGCAACACAGGGTATATGTTGGCAACGAAGCGGTATTGAAAAAAATTTCACACACGGAGATCAATTATTTATAAGTGTACGGCTACTCCGGTACTTGATTCTAATTGCGTTGATTCTGTGCGAAATATCAAACGCCGGCGTGTATAATATGCGCGGATTAACGAAGCGAACGAAGCATAGAAGCGTTAGCAAATACGCACGAAGTGAGCGAGTCGTGTTTATGATACCTATAACAGCAACGAATCAATGATAATGCGGAATTCTGAATATCGGTTTTAACCAAAGTCTGATTTACTGGTGTAATACTGTTTAGTTTTCATCACGACCGTTTCGATTTCACGTGTATAACGTGTCGAATACTTCCTTTTTCTTTCATTTTCAATAAATTTCAATCCACTTCAACGAATAATCATGATAATTCTAATAGCCACGAGAAGGAAATAGAGGAGGGGAAAAAAGCATTTTTAACCGCGAGGCAACATCACGTCCCCGTATTGATCCTGTTCCTCGATTCGTTTGCGTACACACTTCACTTCACACCGGTATATACACGTATAATATATACATATATATATATATGTATATGCATATGGATATGTATATATATATGTATATGTATATGTATAATTATATTATATATACAGTAAAGCTGCAACGTTGTAATGAGTAATATTTATCGTGGATAACAATGATAATATTATTATCGATTGATAATGAATAAATGAATATTAATTGTAATAATGATAAACGATACACAAAACATTGAATAATAATGAGTAATAGGGATAAATATAATCACGTGAATAAGAATAAACAGTCGATGATGCTGAATGGTGCTGATGATGGTAACGACGACGATGGCGATGGCAATGATGATCGTGACGATGATAAAATTTGTCATTAACAATAAGACAAACTGCGGCGAGATTTTTAAATGAACAAATATTGTGAGGTCACGTACGTTGTATAACGCGAATTTTATAATATCTTTACTCCGATGATGCGCACTCGAACGCTTCTACGAGTTTTTACAAAGTGAATAAGTAACGAAAGAAAAAGAAAATTGAAAAAAGGTATACACACACACACTCACGCATACACTCACTCAGTTATAAACACGGAAGGTTTTCGTTTTTTTTTTTTTCCTTTTTGCCACCGCCTCCCGTTTCCTTCACTCTCGTTCTGTTTGTTGTCAGTCTCTCTTCAACTTTCTCCCTTGTGAATATCTGTAAATTATTATTACTGTAATACCTTTGCTTAATTTAGTATGTGTGATCGTTTGAGAACAAAGGAACAAAGAAAAATGGGATTTCTTGTGTGTAATATACAATATTGTAATTTTTCATAAAGTCTATAATATTATATTATTAATTGTATAACTTGCGTAGTCGAATGAAATATCAATAGTTTGGTATAACTGCCGTTATCCATAAATACTGTAATTTATATTTAATTTGAAGCCGAGATGAGTACAGCTGGCAGCAAAGTACTCGAGTAAAGTTATAAATAATAATATTTAAGTAATAATAAATAACAAAGCAAATTATATTTAAATAAGATTGGAAAAAAAAACCAAGAAAACGACAACGAAATCAAATTTAACCAAAAAGACAAAGAAACAAAATGACGGCGCAAAAGTTGGTGACTTCCTTTCTTTCTCTTCGAAATTTCGCAAATAATAATCCTAGGCAAGAAGTATATTGTACGAGTATATTTTGAAGCTAGCTGTACCGATGTTTGCAAAACTCTATAATATCTACTCAACTATCTACCTATCTGTTGTCTTTGTTACGGGTGATAATATGTGTTGACCCTTCTTCTATAAATATACGAATAGTCAAAAGAAATATTCGCCACTGTCCTCCGCGAGAAAAACTGCCTCATGTATAATTAGATATGAGAAAGAAAACAAATTTGATAATAAGAACTGAGGAGCGCTGCAGATTCTACTCGAATGTAATTAATTTTTCGTTCAAAGTGAAGAAATAAGAGAGAATATTTATGCGCACGTGAATAGTTTTCAATTTTCACAATTATCCCGGGTTCATCACGCGCTTTTGTACAAAGCCAATATGGGACAATATACCTGTACAATTATTATCATACAGTATGATCGCCGATAGAGTATGATTACGCGGTCTAATCATACGTCTATCAATCCGAATCCGTTTGATTGAATAACCCGCAATAATTTCCGAATTCAGTCTCGATAGTCTGCAGCGGTTTATATCGTCTCCAAGCTCTCGTCGTAACTCTCGACGAAAAATTCAACTCGCCCCACTTATCCGTTGAATTTAATGAAACGATGAAGAAGAACCGAAGAAATTAACGAATGAAAGGAAAAAGAACTAGTGAAAATAAAAGGAGAGAATAAATATAAAAATATACAAAAAGATTTAAAAAAAAAAAAAAAAAATTAAAAATATGGACCACTGTACACGAAATATACATACCTGCATTCTTATATACTTACAATACGTACTTACTAAGGGTATGAGTGCATCACTGGATATATTGTGCAAGCTGCAGACACCCCCGTACTATTTTACTACTATTAACTAATTACTATTACAGCTACAACACTACTATACTAACTACTCTATTTACCTAAAATTAAAATAACGTTACTTCACATACCTACTGTGTAATTCTCACCACTGATTTTTGAGCGACGAGTCATTATAATTGTATACACGCATAGCAATAGGTAAGGCAATAGTTTTAAACGATATCCCGACCCCGATTTAACGACGCAACTTTAACGGTTCGTTTAAAATTACCGAACGGAAATTAAAAAAAAAAAAAAAAAAATCAACACGAAACCGAAACCCCAATCTAATGTAACAATAATTTCATTCATCCTGATCACGTCACGCTGACACCCCATACTTCCGACGACCTGTATAATTATATATGTCGCATTATCCTGTGTACCGATCCTGTCGCCAGTCTATTCAGTCCGCCAGTGAATGTACATAATAACAATTAACATTGATGCCATCACTCTGTTGTAGTACTGACATAAAGAATAAACGTTACATACTGATCGAATCTGACATCGATGAGTCCTTGTTTTCTGGAATATAAAACATGTGATGGACTCGCTATTAATTATTTCGCCGGTTTGGTAGCAGGCAGTTTCTCTCGCAATCGGTAAAGTGACGAAAAATCATTATCCTCCACCTCTAGCCAACTTGTTCGCAAGCTGTTTCACCACGCGATCTTTTCCATGCTGAGCTAACGAACATGCCAAAAAGCGAGAGTCGCCACTTGCTACCACCCCTGATTTTGCCTCCTCTCCCCGCAAGCTGTTCCTAATTCCACGTCGTCTCCGGACTGACTGATCGGTGATTCGAACTCTGTGAATTCATGTACGAAATATTGTGATGTACAAAGAAAGCCTGAATGGATATTTCCAATTTTTCGGAGATTTATTTCACCGTCGAGAAATCCAGACTCAAAGGGCGAAGTAGTAGCGCTCAATTATTAGTCAGACTTGTGGCCCGCAGTCTCACGCATGTACAGGTATACCTACATACATAATATGTATATTGACAAAGTTTCGCGGATAGCTCTGTGAATTTATCATCAGCCCGGAGTGACGGCTTTGTATTAGTAAATCAACGAATGTTGACTGTTTCGAGCTTCGAAACAAACAAGCTCGTAAAAGCCAGTACGAGGAAGGAGAACCCATGGCTATCTTTCTCGTTCCGATTCGCTGAATCTTCTTCCATCAACCTTCGGGTATAACAGTTACCCTCAGTTCACAGACCGAGGCCACCCGGTTCGACTAAGTGGATCCGGCGACGCGACGCCAGATTTTGCCGGGCGAAATAAGAGGATGAAAATGACAACTGTGCGGGCAGGTGTAGCTTTTCTGGTAAAAATTGACAGCGATTTGTCACTGAATTACGTGGAAATTTGAAATCGTCACTTTCCGGAGCACCGTCGAGTCCGCCAGCATTGCTGGAAACAGAAGATCCGAAACAATCGTACCTACTTGTGTGAAATTGCTCGATGATCGAAAATTCAGACCCTCGGGACGAGCGTAGCGCGATATTGACCCTTCGAAAGCACTCGGCACGGACCTGGATATATAGATCCGCGTGATTCGCGGTATTCGAAACTGTTCGAGCACCAGGGTTGTAAAAACGGCGGTAAGTCGGTGTGCGTGTGAATACGTGCAGGCGATGGATGAGCGCGCTAGTCAGTGTAATGTTGTATGCACAGAGGAAAAGTGCAGAAACAGCGAGTGGCAGGGGAGGGCCGGCGGTGCGGTACAGAAAAAGCAGACTACCTTTAATTTATAACTCGATTGTTAGTGACTTTGATCGAGTGTTATTGCCATCATCCTGCCATTTCGCCTCCACCTCGGGCATCCGGGGAACGAGTGTTCGCCGATCGCCGATCGGTATATACGTAATACCCACCTACTTGCCATTTCGGGTCGGTTGTAAAAACCTGCGAAACCTCCCGAGGGCCGAACGAGTCGCAGGTTGTGTGGTATCGGGGCATATTTCTGCATCGATACGAGTTTTCGAATACCGAATCGCGTGTAAGGCGTACCTATCACCGATACTTCGTCGCTGCGAGTACAAGCTTGTGGATATAGAGAAAGAAACGAAGCGTGTTCAAGAGTCCAACGTAAGTCGAAGGGTATGGCAAACATGTTTCCGGCGAACGAGATACGACGGTAACGGAGAGCGGAAACGGTTTTTCTTATTTTTTTTCTCTTTGTTTTTGTTTCTTTCCCTCTTTTGTTCTCCTTTTATCAACCCTTGTTTCCACCGTCAAGCTGTATGTTTTGCGAAAAATCTTTCCCTTCTTTTCGCACTTCGGCCCAAAAACTTGTTGTTTACTCGGTTCGCAAACCATTTCCCAGAACTGTTAAATCGGTTTATATCCGTTAGTAGAATATAGCGGTTCTCCGTACCGATACTTTTTAACGACTTCTTACGATCAGCCGCTGCAGATTTAGTACTCGTTATACTCTCAGAAATTAAGTAATTTCATTCGCGGCGCAAACGACTCGCTGTATAAAAGAGCTGCAAGAAGCGTATAATCTCTAATTGCGATTCTGTTCGGAACGAAGAAGGCTACGAAGAAGACTATAAATGAGATCGGGTATCGAACCTCGGCTGGTTTACGCCTCCTAGCATAATCTCTGTATCATTTACCTCGGCTATTTGTACGAGCATCCATTACGCGCGGGGCGAGCGCAGGGCATCCTATCTTTGGCATGAAATCCCACGTTTCAATCACTCGGAGAGTCTACACCACGGTTCTTGCTTGTTTTGCTTGAAATCAACCGAGGTGCAACTCCGTCCGGAAGATTGAACAACTCCCGCAGGGCAAAGCTCTCTTCTCCGCCTTGGTCATGTTTGTATTCAATTTTATACACTCGGCTGAGGATCGAGATAGAAAGATGTCCAGAGATAACGGCGCGCTATGCAGAGGCGGCATTATCGCAACGGTGGATACAATGCTTCACAAACTGCAATGTTTATCAACGATGCTCACACACGTACCGTATCTTGCAGCCTCCGATAATAAAACGACCTATTTTCTTTCAGTTAAGATATGGATCGCACCTACTGTTTCCACTTACGCATGCTACACGTACATGCGGTATGTGTATAAAGCGCGATGAACGCGAGGATTATTTACACGCATGTCACAGGTAGAATATATTTTTATGTATTTATAGAAAGGTAACTGCGATGGTTGCAAAATTATCTAATGAATAATTCTAACATTATTTCAAAAGACAGAGATGAACAAGTAGGCACATGATACGATTAAGAGCGATGAATGAATAGAACAGAAATCAAGGTAAGTGATTCGTTGGAATATCAAATTTCGGAGGTGAAAATTAGTGGGTTGATCTTGTTTTTATGATCTTGGTTTGTAGCTCTTGTGCAAGTCAAAGTTTTCGAGAACTTCCCTGTACATGATTTCGTTGATGACTGGGTAGAACGTATGATAACGAAGTTGCCAGAAGAAGACATTCATGTTGTGGAATAGGGAATGCCATAATGGAGGGGAATGACAGGATAGCTTAAAACAAATCGGATGTATTTTTTGGGAATCGGTTATAAATTTTAAAATTAAAATATCACCTCATCACACTTATTTATTAGGATTCTGAAGAAAATAAAGCCTTGTAAATTTACGATATTATTATAATCCCAGTCGGGGACTTGTAGTATTATCAGGATGGTTCCTGAAATTGACTGAATTTTGTTATTTTTTATTACAACTTTAATGAGAAGGGTATCAGGAGTGATTTTAACCATTCAGAGCACAATTAGAGAGGCGGTGCATTCTTCATTACCAGTACTGAAATCTGAAAATAAACGCTTCTAATAATGAAATTCTTTTTACCTGTAACAAGAAAAACATCGTACGAGAGCACTGTAACCTTCTACTTTTGAAGCTTCTCTGTGTAATACGGAAAAGCAGAGACATGGAATTTGTTATATGCCTGAAACAAGTGAAAGCAAGGGTTTATTTTTGTTTTTGCAGGGACCCATACGGAATTTGAAGATGTTCAAATTGAATAACGATGTTACGTTCTGCAGTGTTCTAGACTCTTACTTCTTTTACCTGACTATTCAATCTTACAACTTTACATTTTGTTAAACATGAGTCACAGCCAAAATCGTAGAAATTTCTCCGTATTGCCTTAGCACATAGTCCTACGCGTTCCTGGGAATCCAATTAGTCAATAAAGGGGCATACAAATTTATTCCCAGACGAACGATTTATTGCTCAGTAAACAAGTAAAGCTAACCCCTTTGGATTTCCGGTGGAAATTTGATCGACTTTCCATAATGCTGGTTACGTATGACTCTCAGTTGAAATTGAGTGAATCGATGAAATCTTAGCGTACGATTATCCCTGGTATCAGGAGAACATTTAAATCCAGGAAGTCGTTCGAAAACAGAGACTGAATGATGGATTGCTTGTGACGTCGATGCTGTACACCTGGATGCATGCCTGCTTGCTTGACGGAGCATGCGATCCCTGGCCTACATACCGCTTTTACTTAAAATGAAAGAAATCGGAGAAACTTTAGGGTAAAATTAATCCTGGTACCAGGAGCTCATCTGAGCCGAAGAGGTCGCTTGAAAATAGGGATTGATCGATCGAGTCATTGAGCCGTTTATTCTGTGTGCCAAAATGCATGTCTGCTTGCTTGAGAGTCCGAAAGTGACATCACCCAAAATTTTTTCTCTCTTGACGTCATTGATCTACAGTAATCGTAACGACCAAAATCAGCTAGCCGAATTCCTCAGTCTGGAAACAACCGCGCGGTAGAGCGGATGGATGAGAATCGCGATCCGCAGATTTCGAGTACCGGGTTCTTTATCTCCTGGATACTGCGCTCCAGGTCCGCTACCTGATGAAACTTGACTTCCAGAACAAGCGCTCCGTAGTTCTGGCTGTCCAGGTCCTTGACCCGATGACTTTTGACCTTCCGGGCTAATTTTCAAGTTTTCAAGTTTGATTATTGAAAACGTCATGTTATGTACTATCAAACTAATATGCATGCTTTAGATAACATTTTGAATCAGGAAAAAAAACCGAACGACCAGGATCAACAAATTGCAATTGGTGAGTAGTTGGCAAAGAATCCAATGTCTAACATTACTTTTCGTGGTTCTAAAATCCACGCTGATTTTAAATCACATACAGTCGGAGGTAAACAATCATTTTATCGTACCACGCATGGAAAAGTCGGAGCTGAAAAGCGCAGAAATCGTTTCTCATTTTCTCAACAGTTAATCTTGTAGTATTCGAATTGTTGTTTTTAACTTCTGCAAGTTTCAATCAGTGGAGAAAGGAATTTATAACCCGCAGCATCTCGCGCAAAAATTTGAATCTCCGTCCATGCCATTACGTTTCTGTTACGATTGTTGGCGACGTATGCCAATACATAGACAGAAAATAACAGCTGAAACTAGTTACTTTATGACCTATAATTTCGTAATCGGCCGTTACCACAGACCATTATTGCCCCGTGTGATTATTAAGTTATAATTCGATATTTAACGCGATCTCAACCTGAGAATATGTAAAAAATTAAGAATTGTACTCAATAGCACTACAGTTTGGACCAGCATTATTTGAAACCATACGTAATAACAGAGACGTATGGTAAGGCGAGAGGGTAAACGACCGCTATAGATCAGCCAGAGATTATTAGTAAAGGGACAGAATGTATTGTAATACTACGATGTGTGTGTGAATGAATCCGAGTACGCTAATCTCACGCACACTACAGCGAGTGGTCAACAAGACGATACAGTCCAAAGTTCTCAAAATCCCCGTGAGAGCAAGCGAGACGACAATATAGAGAAGAATCCAAAACCAGATCAGTATTGGTCGAAACTCGGAAGAGACAACACGCGAGTCTTGTTTACAGTAGGTCGTTATGTGTGCGAGAGTGATACAGTGAACCGTGTGAACGTGGGACTATCAACTCGACGAATCGAGGCTCATAACGATCAATTTGATTATTAAATGACGTTGGATAGTGTTTCTAATGTACTTGTGATCGAGTAATTAGATGCGTAAGTAGAACTGGGTAGAGCCGGTTGGGGATCCTCGCGCTGGCCTTCCCGGGGTCTTATGATCGAGGTTTGGGCCCGGGGTGGTTGACACGTTGAGAAACCAACGCGGATCATGAACACTTGAAATTAATAAAAAATTGGTGTAGCCGTGCGGGCTGGCTAGTACGAAAGGAAATTTGAATACTTGTAGTACCCGGCTGTGAGGTCTGTCACCAACAACGATCATCGTGTGTTTACATCCTGAGAAGGTAGGAATTCATATGTATCAAACCATGCCGATATTCAGGTTCCAAAACAAGCAATACATCACTAATGAGCGATATAGTTTTCATTTCCGAAAGTAAAAATAGAAAACCTCTTATCGAAGACTTGCTTTTATTTCACAATTTTTTTCCCCGTTTTTACTTTTGTCTTCAAATTGTATGATGGATGAAAAGTGTTTTTATGCCTATCGTAACTTTCAAAATTAGATGTTATTGATTATTTCAATGATACTTGAAATTAACGTGTGCTTCTAGTACCAGACCAGAGACTTTATCCAAAATGTTGATATTTCTACTTACGATACAGTTTTTCGTATAAAATATCCTCCAGCACCGGTTCAATAAAGAGACGCTGTCTTAAATCAATGAAAGTTGGTTCCTTCTCACCTACAAAGTGCGGAAACGTCTTGTTAGCATCGCAATTTCTACATTTGACGCTGTTCCGTCTCACTAAAGACCAATAAAATCTTCTGCAAGTTAAACGGTGTTCTGCAGATATTTCATAATTAACCCACCCCCGTTCGATATCTTTCCAACAGTCTACATCCACCAAAACTAGTCGAAGGTTACAATGCAAGAGGAACTTGAAACGATCAGTGTAAAAAAAAAATGTTGGCAATTTTTTACCCTACAGCGTGCAGCCCTCTATACTTACCGCGCTGCATGTATGAATAAGATACTGCATATATACACTCGACTCGTGTATAAATTGCGATTTCGCATACGTATGCCGCACTCGCGACGCCGGAATGCACGGCAGTGTGTGTACAATGCATTTCTCGGTTACTCGAGTGAAACAAACGGTCCTATTTTCCGGACGACCTAGCCGAGTACGTAAGCAAGATCTACGTAGCTGGCTGTTCCGCTTCTATTCTTCATAATGACGTAATTGGGAACGTATACCAACGTACTGTTCCAAGTCTGCGGCGTCGCGACGCCCTGACAATGTCCAGCGTCGCGAAATGTGTATTTGCAGCGGGATTGTTAACAAAGCAGATCCTGGAGACAGTGCGAAGATTACTTCGTCTCTGCTGAACGTAGTTCGTTGCCCGCCGCCCCCATCTTCGCCCTGTTTCAACATCGCTATCTTCACCGCCGTCTTTTCTTCTCCTTTCTTTTATTTTTTCATCACTTTTTCTCATCGCAAGTATAAGGTATATACAAGGTATCGTCTTCCCTTCCTTTTGTCATTCGCACCGTAGCACTTTGTAGAATTCGATACTGTTCAAGTCACGTGGATCCGCGTTGCCGATATCGATCTCATTGTTTCTCCATTTTTCGTCACCGTCGAGATCTTCTTCTTCTTCTTCTTCTTCTTCTTCTTCTTTTTCTTCTTCTTCTAATTCTTCTTCGTCGGCCTCTTCAGTTCGGCTACACGGCACCGCTCATAATCTTCCGAAGGACTTGAGGAAAGACGAGTATTGCCCAGGTGCTACTCGTCGGTCGACTCCAAATTTAATAATACCGTCGGAGTAGACGTGATGTATCTTGATCGAGCTTCGGGCGACTCTCGGCCTCGTCGTTGACGTGTCCCAAGGCGTTGCTGTTACTCGTTCTAAAGTTAGTTACTCCCAGTCCCGGCGCAGAAGTATCCTCCCATGTACGTGTAGGAAAACCTTAAAACAAACCCGTCACTGTGTATTTCCACCGGCGAGGAATTGAAACGAAGAAGTACTCTCTTTTTCGCGAACGAAGAAGAAGAAGAAGAAGAAGAAGAAGAGAAATAAAAAGCAGAACGGAAGAGACAACGAAGAATTGATACAGTTCTCAAGACTGAAGCGTTTCAAGTTGTTTGAGTTATCTGCTAGAAAAATCTTGACCACTCACCTGCCAGTTTAGGCTTCTGGGTACGCGATCCGGTTACCATTGCGTTTCACGTATCTCCCCACCTATACCGACCGGCAAGAGGCTCCAGCGAGCGAATTTTCGCCATCAAACTTGAATATCCCTGCAAGAATAATCATAATAACAATGCGAATAATAAGAATAAAAATAGAAAAAAATCTCACCCACGTTCATGAATTTCAAATTCATACATATACCTAGACTCTTTACTCAAAACGTGCACAGCTTATCGTTGCTATATTCTTTCAAAGGTGTATGCGGCCAAGATTTTTCCTTCGCGACATGCAACGCGCATTTGAATGTACAAACGGTTTAGCTGATACATGGTATCAGCTATTACCAACGAAAGTCGAATCCCCCCGTCGTGGAATATGGTGAAAATCTGCCAAACTGCGCCCGTGATCAACCTGCACCTGTACTGTATAATGCAGCGAACGAATGCACGGGCGCAAAAAGCTCGGTGCAGGATGAATAATAGACGGGGTGTCCTACCGACCAATCGTTGCATGGATGTAATTGGGGAGGATGACGGTGGCCGACGTAGTGCCGACCACGCAGACCGGACAAGTCCTGGACCAGCGGGGTCACACAAGTTTCCCCTTCCATTTTCTTATTTGAGAACTTGTGACAATCTGCTAGCTCAGCAAGAAAAATAAATGCTGAAAAAAAATTGACTAGCAAAGGTGGTTGCATTCATTGTAATAATAACGTACAATGGAAATTCGGCTGCTCTTCCATCTTGAGAAGGCTGTGATATAATTGCGTTACCAAAAAGTTTGGGAGAAAACTGAAAAGTTCTACTAACCCTTGGTTATACTTCATCACCCAGCTCGATTCAAGGGTTCGGTTTATATCAATTCAATTTTCACGTTTGCCACCATCCAAGGATTTTGATTGGTTGCCTAAGCTTTGCAAACCAATGCATGGATGCTGAAACGTGAGAAGTAGAATTACATAATCGACCCCCTGATGGTAATGTTTTGCAAATCGATCCCCTGATGGTAATGTTTTGCAATGTGTTGCCAAACAAGAGTTCCATACTAAAGCATTGACTGTCACCCTGCTGCCCCGGGGGTCGACTTCGTAATCTCACTTTTCACATTTCCCACCTTTCAAGTATTCCGATTGGCTGACTGAACTTTGGAACGTGAAAAGTGAAACTACAGAATCTCAACCCTGGACTGTTTCTCCTCGGCGTGTCCGCGTATCGAGCATGGGGCGAGACGGAGCAATGACCCACCGGGGCCCAACCTGGAAGTAGGTATTCCAGTAGAGTATTCGACTCGTCGACGCGCTCTCACCGACTTGGAGTGCCTGCAGTGTTTCCAAGCTCGACTACGACGACACGCACCCATTATTCGGACCTCCCCGTGTCTGCGAGTGTGTGCATCGTGTGGTGGTGCTGCAGTCAGCGCGTGCGTTTGCATCAATGTGTGTTCAGTGCCACGTGAATATAGCCACCTGGGTACCTACGCGTGTTTTCACACTAATTTGCACGCAGCTATAACCCGCTAACGATCCACGCTCGAAATATATTACTCGGCTGTTTGCTCGCCCCCTCTTCGCCCTTCGGTTATTTTCTACTCACACCGCCACTGCATCATCGCAAAATGTGCAATACCCCGGTGACTGGTGGATTTTTTTAGCTTGTTCGTCGAGCGCATGTGGCCGATGTTTGTTTAGTTCGGAAACTGTATGCATGGAAATGACGGATTGTTTGAATGAATTTTTTTTTTTTTTTTTTTATTTTTATTTTCTAGATAGTAGGAATTTCTGGTTCCCGTAGATTTATGGCAACTTATTCCATTCCCTGGACGGAGTTATGATATTATAATAACCGGCGGATAGCTTTTCGAATATTTATTTGAAATATTCTGCTACCCACTCGCCGAGGTCTTGGAATTCGCAGTGGAAAAAAGGGAGGTGGACAAAATGTCCGACCTTTAATATCAGACCCGGGACTATGCCGAGGGAATCTAAGGGACCGATATTAGAAAACTGACGTTGAATCGACATGCCAACTCGCCATTACATAAATTTCATACGATAAAGTGCATGAACGCATGCATTACACGGAGGAAACACCGCAGGTAACTAACTCACCGCGTAATGACAGCAAAAAAGTACATTTTAACTACTTTTTCAAAAAGATACTCGTTCAATTATGATCATCAAAAGTTCACTGGCGGCAGCATTGCTGCGGAAAGGGAGTGAAGTATCCACCCTTCAACTTGTGACACAATTGCAATTCCGCGTAGGGTATGACCTGTCTGCGAACACGCGATATCCGGGATGTTAATTCGGCAAAAAAATTGCAAAACGAGCAAAGTCGTGACGTGGAAGTCTCGAATCTCCGCAGTATTCAATTGAGGTTTCTCTAACTTTTGTTTTCACTTCAAGTTTGTCTACAGTTACGAGTTATCCGTTACTGCAATGAATTTCCATACAGTGATGAGTCATGTTATTACAGAAAACATTCACGTACAATTATACAGTAATTTATACCCTAATACTGATGAAAATTTGATGCGTTGTATTTATTTTAACTTTAGGTTCCAACTTCGAGGGGGAATGCAAAAGCAACGACTGCTATCTCAAAGCAAACCGCAAGGAGATTCGTCTGGTATTTGTCAGCAAAAATCGTATACACGTCTGTTGAATAAATCGAAGAATTCAAACAGAATTGCCGATACAGCTGAGTAGCATTTTTGTTTGCATTTCGTTTGGCAAGGTACGTAGATCACAGAGGGGATGCGACGTAACCAGTGGTGGTATCTAGAGCCATGCTGTCCCAACATTCTTCTTGTTTGATTTGTTATCCGGCCGCGAAAAGCTCCGCGCTTTACCTCTCTCGTTGGATTTCTCGCAGCATATTTATCGAGCTTTGCCTTAAATCGGATATGATTAATGCATTTGTGTAATCGACGGTGTCTGCCAGGTAAGAGCAGCAGAAAATGATAATTTTATTGTTTCATTGTGGCTAGATTAATGGAAGGAATATTATAGAATGAAATGCATTCGAAAGCTACGTATTTCCGTTTTGAAACCATAAGAAATTTTTACAATTGTCTTAAAAATTGACTCCTTTACGTGGCGTCGCGGCGTCGGTTCAATAAAAACGTTCCCGAAAGTCTCAGAAAAAAGAACACGAAGTCTGATGAAAAAAATTGCAACCAAACCAAATTTTAATTGAACAAAAATCCGTTCCCTAGAAGCTTAGAGGATATATCGACGATTCTAAAATGCTTTGGATTTTGTATATCAGATATTCCGTTCGCCTACAAACGTAATTACTGCCAATCGTTTTCTGCAGAGCTCCGCTTAAACGGACGTGCATGAGTCAATTTTTTAAATAATGTGAAAAACTTTTTTGTGTTTTAAAGCAAATATCCGCTGCTTTCAAATTCGTTTTGGTTCACTCTTTTCCATCTATTAGTCTAGTCACAATAAATCATTAAATAAATGATCATTTTCTATTGCTCTTACCTGGGAAACCTCCTTAATGAACTCGAACGATTGTCCGTTATACCTCGCAGCGGTGTGTAACGTGGCAATTTGCAATCGGGCCTCTGGTAGTCTAGACCATATTAGACAAGTCTGTTTAGTTTGGCCATTTACGAGTATCTGCATGCGGCTCACTAAGAATAATATTGAATTCACAGTGCAGTTGTGCCAGGTGACGATACGTGTGAATACGGTCACCCATATCCCGGAAGCTGTTCGAAACGGTCGTAACATCAGGACATGCCTATATCAGAGGGTGCGGCTACGTATATATGTACATAAACACATACATATACATGTGCATATACACATATTATATATATATACCGTATCTATATACGGAATTTAATGGCGAACTGAATTTGCGACTGTCAAGTAAAACTGCGAGTATTGCCAAACATCTGGCGCTTTCGTGCGACACTATGTGCATGCCGAGTGAAGAAACAATGCATAATGTCGCATGTGTGTCATAGCGTTATGCATACATAATAGCGGGATAACTATGCACGCGAGATTTCTATTCCTACTTAGGGTATATAAGGTACGTATAGTTTCAATTTTGCGAAAAATATTTTCTTCGTTGGTATAACATCGCTCCGCGCTTTCCTTCGATCCTGCGAATGATCTTTACCTGAGAAACTAGGGGAATTACTGATGGATTGAATTACACTGATGACGTCTTTTGGCGTAGTATAGTAATGTATGTTATTACAGACGGCCGTAAATCCGGTAGAGTTACGACCTTGGTCCTGTAATTAGGAATTTTTAGTGTTTGATTGCCTGAGCGCCTCGCTTTATAACCGCACTTATGTAATATGTACATACATATGTTAAGCGAGCCGAATAAAGGTGTATACCATAGGTTTACGGGAAATCAGGAGTAGTTCAGTTTTTCCGACAATTTAATCATCGACTCGTTACATTACACTCCATATCGATTCTTTCCACGACGATTAAAGGATACACGCAATAGCATGAGTGTGTTGCCTAGAAAACCAGTATTTTTAATCAGCTACAAATGCAGCTCAACTTCCATCGCGGCGCGGGATTTCAATTTTCGCAGAAATAGGTTGTCTTTAATGTGTTGACATTCGCAATATACCGCAGACGGATCGCGGAAGAAGACGAAGCGCGGAAATCTGCCGGAGTTTGTGCCGTGAAGTTTCTAACATCCCGCATATCCAACCGACGAGTGCAGACTTGATGACACAGAAGTGACGATAACGTGGGCTTGCAGCTTGGCTGGTAATTCGCAAACCGGCCGTAACCCAGGGCGGTGTATAATGCAGTTCGGGTGTACCGAGGAAGTATAATAACCGGTGCGAGGATGTAATAGCCGGGCGTGTTTTAAGAGACATTTGGCGAAGCACGTTTCAGGAATACCTAACCGGTGACCCGGCGCGGCGGGGAGAATTGAACCCCTTTGCAGACCTCCCGGCGAATCCATCTGGCGTAATAAAGTGCAGCAGCAAGTCATCTTGTTATTAGCACCGTGTGCGGTACGAGCACGGCGTGGAACGGTGGCTGGTGCGGAGGATTCGCCATGGGTCGTCTACAGTTCGACGGCAGACCACGCGAGAGCCAAATGATCTCCATAATAATAAAAATAACAACGATAACAGCAGCAATAGAAGTAACAACGCCACCTGCACCACCAGCAGCAACAGCAACAACAACAACAGCAACAAGAGTGATAATACAACTGTATACGAATGCCAGGCATGATCAAAGGAGGAGTTGCGTAATTGCGCCGAGGCGTGTGCAGTGGAGCCAGGAATGGAAGAAACTCGGAAAATTTATGGTCGTTATTGTCGAGGCGTTCGGGGCCGCCTTTTCTATGGACCTTTGGGTGGGACGAGGGATGCTGAATGGGGCGAGCCTGGTTCTCCTCCCCGGGAACTTATTTACGTTTCCATGGGGCGTACGTCGCAGTCGCACAACGGAGACACCTGATGCCCGCGTAAGGAACGTCAGGATGCCGGATCCCTCCAGGATGCCGTCGACGATGGTTGACTCAATTTCATCGATTCGCGGAGAATCCTCGGAAGGACCATCCGACGCCGGAAGGAAGAAGAGAAGAGACTGCTCGGAGAGGAGCGAAGAGGACGTGGACTTGTGCCGTCGTATACATGATAATTAGCGCTCACCTTTGGCGCATTAATACAGCGGTTAATCAGTTCAAGGAAAAACTCTCCTCGGGGTCGAGTCCGATTCGCGCAATCCCTTTGTTTGGTCGCGTGTAATTATAATGCCGGTTTCACAATGTGCGTACCTGGACGTGGTTATCGTATCGGCGATGAGGTGGCCGACCTGGAGCGCCAAATATGAACACCTTGCGTGACTTATGGGGGAATCATTAAACGCGGATATGGTAGCTACACGGCGGCTCGCCTGCATACCGATTCGCTCCTGCGGTTTAGATGAATGTAATTACAGAAAGAGAAGAGAGGCGACGTCGGATGAACAAGGGAAGCACAAACGATCGCTCGCTACGCTTTTGCCAAACGATTGTTAAACACAAGAAGTGACAAGTTGCACGAGAGATCGAAACGAGACGGTGAAACACACGGCTGTCGAATCATCGGGAATTCAGTCGAGTGGTGTGAGTGGAGAAGGTCCAACGAAGCCGAGTGAATGGCTTGGAAGTTTTTACGGATCAAGAACCGTGGAAATGTCTACAAATTGCGTCTAGTTGTCTATTCGGACATCGTCAAAGAAGTTTCGCCGTCTCCTCGGCGGATTCCCCGAACTCGTTCTATGCCGTAATCTGGTCTCCTGTGGAGATTGAAGAAGATGAATAGGAGGTGGAAATTCGAGGAGTAAGCGCGTACGACGTATAATAGCTACGACGAGCTTTCTTCCAGCTGTCTGCCCGGCTTTTTCACCATCACTTAAAAATATTTGCTCCAACGGTTTTTGGGCTTTCAGAAAACCGTGTTGCGTTGTAGGTATATACATGCAACGTAAGTCGCTACTGTTTCAATTTGTTACTCCGACGGCTGCGGAAGTCTAACGTTAAGCTTGCGGAATTTCGCGAGGCAGGGGGAATATGCTCGTTTGAAAGTGAACGAATGAAAAGTTAACTTTTCTTCCAAGAGCCACATCCTTGATATACAGCAATTCCGTTGAGCTTTCAAAAACGCTGCAGGATCTCCTTCAACGTCACGGTTACCTATTTGCTCTAGCTATCTCCCCGACTCTGTTTCTACCGCCAGTTCAACTTCTCAGCTCACGTTCATCTCTCACGAGAGGTGTGCAACATCTGTGTATTTTCTATTAAACCGCATGCTCGTTACCGTGATTAATTCATTCTCTTGTCTCGGACGTAAATTCGGATTAATTGTTAAAGTTTTGCGACTGGTTGGACCGCTGCAAAGTAGGTGCACTGTAAAAAAAAAAACAAAAAAAAAAAGCAGCCGTGTGAACTTCTGTAGAATATTGTTCGGTGTCAATCTAACACCATCCAACGTTCAAGTTCTGGTCCCTTTTAGCACCGTCATTTCTTGCAGTGTTTGTTGTCTGAATTCAGTTTTGATTCAGGCGATATAGTTTAAAGACAAATTTTCTGCAGTCCAAACGTGAATCCCGCACCGCTGGCGGTGTGGATCATATACATACAGGGTGTCGCAGAGTTATAGGCTGACGGTAGCGTATATCAGGCGTGTAGTCGCTGATAGGCAATCACGCCTACAATATCCGGTGGAGTCTGTAGCTCCTTCCCAAAACCAATACCAATTCTCTCCGCATTTACGGGTGGATGGGGGTCCGTTTTCACCCGAGCAGGTTGGAAAGCCTGAATCCCCCCCGCCCCCCGAACGGCCACTTCCTGTAAAATGAATTCCAGCCGAGACGTTAGGATCGTCAGAGTGCGAAGCCGCGGAATTCGAGTCGGGCAGCATATCTCCGTTGTGTCTCGGTCATTATATCCCGGTGAATGCAACGGTTATACGCCATTATCATTAAAACCATCACTATTGTCCGTCCGTTATTGTTGCAGCGATTGTTATTAGCATAACAATATTATTACGCGAGGCCATGGTAATCCGCAGGCGAGGGGCTGTGAGATTGACAGCTCGCATAACCCTCGGGCCAGACAGCGCGAACGGAGGTCTGCGGTGTCAGTGTCGGCTGCACGCTACTCGATACAATTAATGTCGACTCATTGATTGGATTGTTACGTGCCTCGTTGAGCAAGTTCTCGCCACCGAAGGGATGCCGTTCACTCTGGTAGTCGAGGGTGGGCCAGAAGCCGCAAGGAAGAAGGAAACTTTGCCTGACCGAGCACCGTTACGCCAAACCCAGCCGGCAACTTCGGTCAGAGTCTTATGGGTATAATCCGAGCTATATGGCGCAGAGAAGTAGACTGCACGGTGGTGCTTGACAACGCCAGACTTCCCTGGCATCGACTAACCAACACTCGTGGGCACCCATAATACTGACCGTTACCTTAATACCCGTATGCTCGGATGATGCTTGCGGAATGGACGCTGGACTTACGAGCTCTCGCGTAGTGAGTTCTTCCAGGGCTGCGAGAAGAGCCGAAGCTTTCGGTATAAGGTTTGACGCTGAGGTGATTTGTAACGTCGTCGGGGAAGACGGTGGAAATCGGTCGAGCAAAGTGCTAGTTTCCTGTAAATCTCCTAGCGACGATTTTTCTTTCGTTTCGACGAAATTATCGTCTGCTCTTCCTTTTTCTCTCTCTCTCTCTCTCTTCTCGCGGGTAGAAGGGTACACCGGTAGCAGTCTGCGAGTCGCGACTCAGACCGTTTCCTCTTCCACTGCCGGCTGGTAACTCTTCTATAACTACGTAGATTCGTACGTATCCACCAGCGCATCTACCAACCTTCCTCTCGACGAACAACTTGGGCAAATATGCAAACGGGGAAAGACGGAGCGTGAGAGAGAGAGAGAGAGAGAGAGAGAGAGAACGGAGTAATAGAATAATGGAATAAGTATTTATTATGCGCTCTAGGAGGAGTCTGCACCGAGTACAAAGCACGGAGACACGCGGAAACTGCAATAAGTTAAAGCACTTAGCATTTGAAGTAGCTGTACAAATAAATGGACTGCTGTACATTGTTTCGCTGAGGGGAGTGACATCGAGAAAATTATGATTAAAGTGCTACACAGTTTGTAAAGTAGTAGTAAGTATACCGGTAACCCTAAAAAACCGTCTAATAACGTACATATTGCGATAAAGAGGTGGAATAAAAAAAACATCGATCACGCGTTGCACGCGGTAACATCGAATGAAACGGGCAACGGGCGAGTAAAAATCCTTCGTTCGATGTGTATTACCAAAAGTGTTGAAAGCAGCTTTTTGCCTCAATTTATTTGAAAGCAAAGCCAATTTAGCAAATTGTTTATACACAGGGTATAGCTCGTCGCTTGTTACCCTTCTCGAAACGCTCTGCGCGCGAGGTATACGTAATACCTGACAATAACATAGGCTAAACTTTTGTTAGAAACATTTTACCCACCCTGACGTGATCCGCCGTTATATCAGAGGGTGAAACCGTTCAGAAACAATTAAAATTCGTGCCACCCTGTGTATGCGCATAAAATACAGATTACGTACGTACGCATCTGATATTTGTCCCCGTTACGTGATACGTGATCGATACACCTTGTTCCGTCCATTCTCTCCCTCCTCGCTCCTCGAGTATCCCCGTTTTACCGGCAGTCTGGTTATTACTGGGTTATTGCCGGGTGTTACGGCTAAGCTTCTCGCCCCCCCGCATCCCTTCGCCCTGACGCCTTACGCCCTTGCACACCGGGTCATCTATCTTGCGCAAGAAAGACTAAACGAGGTAATGTAACGGGATGGGGATATGGTGGAGTTTGTCTTTTCTCTTCCTTCCTTTTATTCAATTTTTTAGTTTTATTTATTTAATGTTTTGTATTTTTTATTTTTTTACTTTTTTTATTTTTGCGCTTTTTCACCCATTTTAATTTTCGTGGATTTATTGATATGTGATGGTTCATTAATTGGTATAACGTCGTATTCGAGTGGTCGTTATTTTGTTAGCTTATTGTTATCGATACTACAAGATAAGTGTTGTATTCGCGAGGTATGTTATTATTTAAACGGATCTTCGTAGCTTCGGTACGAATACAATAATCTCATGATTACCCGATGTACAACTTTTACGATCTCGTAATAAAATTATGAAAGGTATCGAATCTTTTTGCCTACCAACATTCTGTTCACTCGTAAAGGGAAAACCAGATTTCATTCGGCCGATATCAGAACTTGTTAGATTACCTTCGTAGAGTGTTTGACTATAAAATCATTGTGTTTATTTAAGAATTCAAACTTCTGATTATCTTTAGTATTGATATATTCAGTTACAACTGCAGAATGATTATAGTTTTTTCAATGGTACGACGTTAGCAAGACGGGTTTTCTATAATTTATAACATAATGCGACGAACGAAAATTTTGGGTGAAATTTGTTGCAAAAACGGTTCGGAGATTAACGATGTATTATATATAAAGTTCCTTGCTTCAATTTAGCAAAATTTAAAACCACCAAATAAACAATACCGATTTTCTGTAATCAGAGGCATGTGTTAATTCAAAAGCTTCCGAGTGTTACTCGCACTGTTTTCCCAATTCCTACCTGTAACAAAGAGAAGCGACATCAAAGTTTATCCTTTCCTAGAACCTCGTGAAACCTCATAGTATCCCAAGTGGAGATATAAAAATATATAAACTCGGAAGAGAAATTAGCTAACTCCTTTATTTTAACTGTCCTTGAGTATAAATCGATAGGCGAGCCGCAGGTGCAGCGGTAATGAAGAGCCGTTTCGCAACGGCTCGCAATATGCGAATCAGAGGGCGAAATGGCCCCGCTAAATATCCGGGTGTAGGACTGTGACCTTACGTGGTGGATGCGGAGCGTCGCTGGTCCGGGGATACGACGTCTGCCGAGGAGACGAGATGGGGCGATGGTTCGCGGATGGGCGGAGAGAGTGGGTGGGTATATGCATTAATTTAACGGCCGGGCATAAATAGCGCACATTCTAATTGAACAATTACACCCCGAGGCCGTAAAACAGAGAGACACGGGGGCTTCGAAGGCTATGAATTTAGCGGCGTGGCGTTCACTGCGGCCATTCCGCAGCTCCTCCCGTGTTTATTCCCCCGACGGCTACTCCGGTGACATACGTAGGTATGGCACCACCAGACAGTCGAGTGACTAGCACGGACTGACTGCTTTAGTACTACGGCTAACAGCTAAACTTTCTGATTAAATTGCCTCTTCCGATGCGTTAAACTCGTTCCTCCAAAGACTCTAAACCTGTCGCTACGCACGCGACTTGCCAGAGGAATGCCTGCATGCTCGCTGCACGCCCTCCTATAACTTAGAACCGGGAATGACGAGCTTCGGCGTGCTTCTCTCCAACAACGATAAATTACAACGTGCATACCTAGCTCCTTTTTATCCCCGGTAGAAACCCGGGAATGCTCCGAGCCTACGGCACCTGCGGTATACCTGCACGATTCTCCGGAACTAATCGAGGGTACACGGACAGATTCTTGGCCCTGCAGGTTTGACCCACTTCGACGAAGATGGTCGTTCCAGAGTAGAAGCGAAAATTTTAATTTCTCTAAATTAGTTTGGAATTCTTCTTTGGTTCGCGATTAGGTCCAAGATTTTCTTCAAACCTTACATACTCGGCCGCGACTGACGTATGATTTGAACGAGAGGACGGCGGAGCTGCAGCGGGGATTATTTTTGAGGCTGTAAATCCACGGAGCCATGAGACCAGCGGAAATCGGAGGGCGAGTCTTTTTATTTAGAATTTGAATGGTCCCCATATCTTTATCGACGGTGCACGAAGCGCTCGGAGCTCCCCATATCGTCGGCTTACTGCCAAAATCCACTCGCGTAAGTATATTACGGTTATTTTCACTTTGCAGCTACTAAGGAACGTAAAATAATATTATCTTCCGACTGGTACGCTCGACCGAGTTAAAACTTTTCGCTCAACTCCACGTATAATATGTTATGCATATCCGCTGCAGTGGCGGTATAAAATATCAAAGATAAAATTATTTCCAACTAAAGAATTTCATCACCGGCTCGCCGACTCGGCCGTATCAAACTCTGTATTTTTCCAAACTCTTTGTTCTTTACCGTATCGGCGATATTCACGCATCGCGCAAAGTGAAAAGGGTCGCTTAGTGGTCAGACGCGAAGATCCTAAGATTCAATTCCAGCTAAAACGATAGTCGTTTTACCGATCACATACCGCTGGCTTATCAACTGGGTTGTCGACTAAGCTTGGTAAACTTTCTCAAACTTGTTCGAACCGTTTTACAACTTCCGAATTGCGTACCGTGTTGTACACGGTGTAACGAAGTGTAACATTGGTAAATTAGATTCATTCGAATCTTCATTACGTCTGCGAGGAACGCAGTTTCAATTAAAGCTTAACGGAATTTTAGTTGCCTGTTCTTGCAACGAGTTGAGTTGAATTGGACTCGCGGTGTGCTTCACCTATGAAGTAAAGAATTGTGAGCGTAGTTGCGTTGGTGCGACGAATGTATCGGACACATAAATCGTCAAAGCGTGTGAGAAATCGTCATATTTTTGAGCAAAGTAAGTTTTTCTCTTCTCACTTTTCTCTCTCTCTCTTTTCGAATAAGAGAAAAAACTGTTATTACACTCATCCAATAACGAAAAGTCGATCATGTTCCGACGCCATGTCAGTCCGTCCAATTTTGGATCCAACGATAATACGTATACGCGAATCTTTGAAAAACATTGTTACGATTTCCAAAGCTGTCGGATATATATATATTTGATGAAATTCGCTGACCTATAACATCGCCATGGAATTTCCGGCTTCGTTCGGCCGGAAATCGTGTTAGCTGTGCAGGTACGTAGCGAGCGTATACATATACCACAGAAGGACGGAGAAACGGCGATGCAGGTACAGACGTGAACACGTGTACATAAGTAGAACGGTAAAACAAATTCCGAAAGCTTCCTCCCTTCCTTCGGATGCGCCGAAGCAAATTTACCAGCAAACTCGCACTCTCCCTGGTGCAAAACCCGTACTGTGGAATAGCCGGACCCGGAACATCGGAAAGAAACGATTCCGTCCAATTTGCTTCGGTTGGCACTGGTTGCGCGACGGCGGCGACGGCGGCGGCGATTCGCGTCTCCTGGTGGAGGAGGACGGAGGAAGAGGAGCGTCGGTGTGCTCACCAACACCGGGGGAATATTTATACAGCCCTGCAGTGTCGGCAGGTGCGGCGAGCACTCGGGGTCCTCGTAAAAGCGTCCCTTGCCCAGCGGAGGAGGCTGAGGAGAGGAGCGTCGATGTCTGTCCGCCAGCCGCGATACCCACCCGTAAACTTGACCAATCTATATCGTAAACCACCACCGTCTTCCTCGGCGTTGCACCGGACCGGGATATTCGCCCCTACCCGCTGGAGGAATCAAAGGGGGTCTTTCAAGTCGGCTGCTGCTTCTGCTGCTTCTGCTGCTTCTGCTGCTTCTGCTGCGCTGCTGCATCTGAGGCCAGCCAGGCTTGGTTGAACGGAAGAGAAGCCGCTGCTACGGAGGTGGTCGGGCTCCGGGTTATACCTGGGGGCAAAAGCTGCTTTGAGATTACGCTGAGCGTTACCGGGAAGCTTCCTTGAATCCTACAGGACATTCGTGCAGGGTTGGAACGCGCAGCGCGAAGCGCGCATGCCTGTTTGTCGGAGTGAATTCAGCCAGCCGTCTAATGACTCCATTCATTTTTCATCTCCGACGTGAATTCTTTACGCGATAGCGTGTCTTGAAACTCCAGCGGCTGAGAGGAAGGAGAGATTGAGGTGATAGACAAGCCGCGTGACTCGCTGCAGGCGCAACGCTGCATTGTCGTAACATATTTATAGTTCGGCGGAAAAACCGATGCGAAATGCATGGGATTAATTCAGCTTATTAGGATGAAAGCTCTTCTCGCTCGAGTCGCAGACTCCCGCCTCGACGCCGTTTCCTATACTTCGTGCTCGCCTCTTCTACGTAGCTTTGATAATCGAATTACCTTCTAATTACCAACCGCGTCGCGGTTGTGCCGCAGTTGGCGTTATTAACCGACGTCGGAACATTGGATTGTAACAAAGCGTTAGGAATTCATCGCGATTACCGCGTGCAAACTGTAAAAGTTGGCTGGGTGTAGGACGGAATATGTATAAAATCCATACATGTGTACACGAGGGTGGAGCGTATTTAAACGTATACGGTCGCTGGCTGCGCTACAAAACAACCCCGTAAAAATGAGAATATCCGGTTTCGTGCAACCCTCGTACGTATCGGTATGTATGTACGTACATACCCACTCTGCCTATACCTATAACTTTGCACGGTAAGTGCATTTGTAGGTCCGCAACCCGCGGTTCAAAGCACACAGACGTCACGCCGTAATCCCTGAAATAAATATGATCCCTGACTGTGAGGAACTGCACCTTAAACTCCGCCCACCGGTGGACGAGCTGAGGGAATGAGAGTTGCATGTTGATGCCGAAATTATGATTCATGGTTGGCTTTTGGTTATAATTAGCAAACATTTCCTACAAACTGGCTAGGTATACGTATAAGGTGTACCATGACCAACGCTGCAACGCAACGAATTCGTTTGTGGAATGACGAAGTATTAGGATGGTTTTTTGAACAGATTCCTTTTTCTCTTTACGTACCCTTCGAAGAGTTGGTGTTTAGCCTGAAACAAAGCCTCCTGAAACCGGAATTCGGTAGCACAATTCTAAAAGGTGACTCATCCGGTTTGAATTTTTCAAACACTCTAACCGAAATATCTCGAAAACTATACAAGTTGGGAAGCTGTTTTCGGTTTCATTTTGTAGAAAGTCAAGTTTTCTATGAAAAAGTTTAAAGACTACTCTCGTATTCTCGATCTCGTATTCGATACCAACATTTACAGTTGAGTGAATTGAACAAATGAATGAAGATGCTTATGCACGTTCGTGTTGCTTGAAACGTTTAGGTGTAGGTGTAGCCTTGACTTTGTTTATAGAAAATTTGATTATCTACAAAATTAAACCAAAAACAGCTTCCCAACTTGTATAGTTTTCGAAATATTTCGGCTGGAGTGTTTGAAAAATTCAAACCGGATGAGTCACCTTTTAGAATTTTGCTACCGAGTTCCGGTTTCACGAAGCTACGTTTGAAGCTGAAAACTAACTTTTCGAAGTATACGTAAGAAAAAAAAAATAAATAAAAAGTTAAAAAAAAAACCAACCCCAATATATATATTTAGTCGGGAATAAATTGTCACTCGTAGCTTGCGTGATTATATTGCTGTTCGTTTATTTTTTCTGCATGTACAAAATGTATACGTTGAAATGTGTACAGGTGCTATTTAGCTATGCATCAGGAAGAGGAACGGTTCGTTTGCAGTTTCTACTGTACGTGTATGCGTGCAGGTTTGCTACCCACACCGCTAGTACCTACCGCCCACAAGCTTCTTGGTTTTGCTTCGTTTTCACGCACACATATCGTACAGAGAAACTCCTCCGACTATGCGCAGGTATGTGCAAGCACGCGATCCCGACCGGTCTTACTATTAAACGATTTTTCCACCCCGCGTTTAATGCAGAGGTTCGTGTAGAGTGGGGGACAGCGGTTACACCACAAGCATGCGGGATGCCTTTATAAACTATACGTATACAGACATCCGGGAGACGGAAACGGAATCGGAATCGGAATTGGAATTTGAAAATTGCTCAATTTCTTCCTTGCAGTCTACGACGGAAACGTATACATTCGTTAAGCAGCGCAACAGTTTCTTTCATCGACGAGACACCCCGGGGTGCGAATCCATCAGAGACATACCCGCCGAGTTGGCCGAAATAAAGCGTGCACCTTGTTCAAACTTGACTCCGTACCTTGCGGAGGTCTATAGTCTCTGAATTATGTAACGATATGTGAGTGTGTGTGTGTGTGTGTGTGTGTGCATCTGCATAGAAAGCTGAAGGAGGACTGTGCACGTACGCATACATTGTTTGGTGTACGTAGACGAGAGACGAACGAAGGGCGAAGGGTGAAGTGTGAAGTGGAAGTCGGCTGAGGGGGGTCGTTTGCTACCCTTATCAGTTGCTACCTAATGCTGACGCCGTTACCATTATATAGCTGTATATAAGCTCTATCTTCCACCTCCCTCTCCCCCCCCCCCCTCCCGCCCCTCTCCCTTCATCACCGAGACTAACCACCTCTCTTCACTATCCACCCAGCCGCACTACTAAGAATAGATTAGGTTATTCTGCATAACCAACTACAAGCGGCAAATTATTAGACGCTGCTGCATCTATATAACTTGATGCGGTGGTGCCCTGCCTACTTAACCACCACTGATTGCGAGCTCACCGCAGGAAATTTGCTTATCCCATTAATTTCGTCTAATCCTTGCGGAAATACAGGTACCTGTAATTTGCAATATAGGTGAATATACCTGCTGTATACGTATGCGAACGTACTTGCCAGCGGTATTTGCAACTTCTTCGATAACCATTCACCCTCATTTTCTCAACGAGTTTAGCGAAAAGCAACTTTTCTCCTGCGATTGTACGAATTGTGTTATTGCAAATTTCCCGTCCCTCTCAGCGCACTTTTCGCATACCTATTTCATTTCGCAACGATCGCGTATCCGCTAAGAAAACTTGGATAAATCTCGAAAAACGTATCGAGCTGTATGAGATTCCGATATCGAAGATGATGAAATTCTGTCCGTTCAACAATGTATTACGTACATATGTACACACCGTACGCAGGAGGTAAATATTTTTCGTTTCTCTACGACACTCGAGTGTTATACACTGTAGGACCGTATCAGGGGGTCGATACGAATTTCAATTCTCTGAATAAAATACTTGAATACGCGTACAGTCTTTCCGAGATGAAAAATTCCTCGTATCTTTACCGAGAATAGAAAAATTGCACGGTGTACGAACGGTAAGCGTATCGATATGCGTATATAGATACACGTGTGTGTGTATATATACATATATATAGAGCACATGTATACGTATACAGAAGTGTGAAGTTTTGCGAAGGGAGGAAATACCGTGTGTTATATGTACATGGCACGGTATAACAGGATCACGACTGATTTTGCGAAAGGTTGGAAGCGGGGCGAGAATCACCAGGTGGCTTATCCGATCCCACATCTTTTTGTCTCAATTCATCTGGACCAGCTTAGGTAAGGCAGTCTTTCATCCTACAATTTCCTTCAACGCTAGACTAAGCTTTCTGGGTTGATCCTCATAGACGCCGTCCTCCTATTCTCACCGTTCTTGCAGACCCGCGAAGGATGAGACTTCTTTCAGAAATTATTATTACAGTTTGTCGCCGCGACCCGACGAACAGGTATACCTATACCTATACGTGTATACGGGCGCAGAGGAATGACGGTGTCGAGGCGACGAGATGCAGAAGTAAATTCTAAATGATAATTCTTCATCGTTATAACCGCGGCATCAATTTTAATTTAATACCTGAGACCGTGACAGCATCGCGGGACTCCTAGACATCTTTTGCTCGCACCTCGACTCACGATCAGCTATACGAAACGTCTCGATGTAGATTCTCTGCGCCATTTCACTTCCTATTATTATACCGGCTGCATTCTCACGTCATAATTAGTCATAATCAATTACGACGGGACGAGCATCGCGTCGTTATACGTACATCTGAATTTCAAGTATTTATACCGGTAATAATCGCACGCTCTCAGACTGCGTCTGTGAGTCTGGGATTGATTGGTTTTTAAAAAATCAAGGGAAGGCGTTTCGCCTTCCAGTTTCTTCCTTGGCGATACGATCGGATTTTCAGCTTTTATATTTTCAGACGGAATACGCTTCGCAATCGACGTCTTCTATATTAAATCCACGCTCGGCTTGATCCGCGTTTCGGATTCACCGTTCGTACGACAGTTGACGTTTTTGATACCGGCAGCCGCGGCACGGCGGCGTGCAAAGCCTCGTTCTTAGACGAGCGCGATGACGTCTGAAACTCGGTTTTACTAGGATCGCGATTACGAGTGTCTGTCTGGCGCCGGCGGGGGATCCTTCCGCTGCAACGAAGACGCGATATTCAAATCCTAAGACATAGCCTGGCAAGACTGACGGCGGCGAAACGGCGAGCGCGTTTCTTCTTCGCGAATACAGCGCACTTCGATACATCTCTATACATATATGCTATACGTACATCCGTGCGTGCGCGGAGTCGCACGTATGTGTGCGTAATATACACGAATGTCAAAAATTGGCAAAGGACAACGTCAAAGCAGGTCACGTACGCGTGTCTCTTTCCTCTGCAACTCACTTGGCCAAATAGCACTTTTACATCCCTTGCCTCGCCGAAATTGACAGAGAGAAAGAGAGGGAGAGAGAGTTAGGAGATGAAGGGGTCGGTACGCTAAAGCGCCCGCTTTGTTTCCTCTTCCGTTTAATTTTTAAAACGTAAATATTTTTCACCGCAGTTTTCACTGTGCAGCGAAGCTTTTTCCGTTGCACATATATACGCGTTTGCAAACACGTATACACACACAAACACACACACACACACATGTAATCTACGTAAATAGATGTATAATATACCTATGTATACACATCTATACAGATACAATATAGAACGTGAAGCTTTAGAGCGGCGCCGCTCGTCCCGACGCGACGTGGAAAAATGACAGCGGTTGTAATTCACGGACCGCTTTTGTAAGCCATGCAAGCGTAGATAATAAACAAAGTTTTTGTCGTTGGATTGACATGAAAATTACTTCGTTCTATCGTTTCAATTCCAAACAAAGGTTATTATTCAGTAAAATAAATATCCACGGAAGAATTATAGACGGTGGATAAGAAACATCGACAAATAATATATATAACACGTGCCTACCTGTATAATATATAACTTACTGCAGCAGACTAGTAATTCATCCATCTTTAGTCTTGCGTGCATTCAAAACCGGTAGCGAGAAAAATAGAGCTTTTTTACAACAACTGGCTCACTGCTGCCAATTAGAAGAGAATAAGAAGAATCCGTATGTGTATACTTTAGGGTGCTTCTTAAAAAAGGTCATTTTTTGAATTTTGACCGGCTCTCCCCCCTAACCGGCTCCGGATAATTAAAAAATAACGCCCTACTTCTTTCAGATTTTTACCTCACCTCTAACGCGTGCCCCAAAGAGGGTGGATTCCATTCAATCCTTTGGATTTACTTGAAATTTGGTATATGGGGGTTTCTTGTGTCGCTGATTACGATTGTGAACTCAATATGACAAAATTCGAAATAGTGGATCCAGTATAGCAATATCAAGTGACTTTTGGCATTTTATTCCATCATATTGCATCCGCCACTTTAAATTTTGACTTCAGCTTCGTAATCAGTGACCCAAGAAACTTCGCTGTGCCAAATTTTATCTAAATCTCTTCTATAGATTTTATGTACCCCTGAAAAAGTTGAGATAAAAATCTGACATAATTAGGTGGTTATTCTCGAACAATCCGGAGCCGATTTGGAGATACTGACGTTTTCAAGAACTAGCCTAACGTTTACGAGTTTTGAAGGTACGTATACCCGACGCTAATGACGAGATGGGAGCTCCGCGTAGGTGGTCCGATTGATCGTGAAACCCCGTTGACGTAGAGGGCGATCACCCTCGACTGTACCGGTTGGCGCGATGTATGTGCCTCGGCAAAGGAGCGCATACACGTCTGCACCCATTGCAGATGCAATTTAATCAAGGTAAAGTTGGGGCAAACGCGTGTTCCCGACACCGTTGATGCGCAGTTCACAGATCAAGGACGCCCCGCAGCATCTCGAGCCCATAGTTCATTTGCTCGGTCTGCACTTACGCGGATTAACAGCTATCCGCCGGCGAATTTCCACCTCCGTGCAAACTTCAAACTTAAGTCCCAAGAGCCGTAACGGCAGCTATACCCAGCTGCGTCTCGATCGCTAAAGAAGCTCGCTTCAAATTCCGCCCAAACGCGGAATTCCCTTCTTTGTCTTTTGCGACTCTGAGCGCAATACGCGATGACGGATGCGTGCACGGATGGATGAACGCCACGGTTACGTTTGCGTCGTCCGTGCGGCCGGAAACTATCCGTGTATACACCGTGCATGTGCTTGTTTGTGAAGCTCGTAACACGGGGCTGGGGTGTAAACATCTATAAGGATCGCGTCAGGCAGGCCCTGCTGCAGTCTCGTGCAACCACCAGACATCCATAAAACAGCATAAACCCGGAGATAGCCGGAACGCTGCTGATGCTGCACCATATAATATAGGTAGGTAGGTACGTAGGTATCTTCGTCCCGCTACGCCATGCGAAGACACGCTCGATATCGGGAGGATATCCTCATTATACACAAATGTGGATTTAAGTCACGTGACGTATGCCGCTCGTATACCGTTCTTAGGCGAAGGGCGGTAAACTTCTTTTATTAATTGTGACGCCAATGGATTTTTTCAATGATTTTCTACGAATCGATAATCATTTTTTTAATCTATCAAATATTTCAAATTGATTGCATAAATTTATTTTCTAAAATAATAAAACAGGAGTTTTTCAAACTGTACTGATTTTTTACTCTTTATTGTCCGTTGAGATTATATTTTTATCTGTACTGACCGCGGGAAAATGCAGTGGCGGTAATTTAACCTCTTTCTCATTTTGGATCGTTGATATTTCACAATTAAACGGTCGTTGTGACTATGGGTCTATTTTGTTCACGTTTGTCCAGAAAATTATATCAGAGGTAAGTGTATGTTTGCCCAAGTAATTGAAATTGATTATTTCGAGCCTGGAAAAAGCAGTAATTCCGTTTTACAGAGTAGAAAGGTAGTAAAACAAATGTTGCTGCTTTTAGATTTATAAAATTAAAAGAGAGTACTTCACTTATTTCAGGCATTCTGATTCATTGTAATCTAAGGTCCCACCTAAATGACTTTTAAGGGAGTCGTGTGACATATTATTATTCGCTCAATCGTTACTACGAAAAACTAACATTATTAATTCAGTTTAGAAATATCATAAACTTGGATTCCAGTTTTCTCTGTCATTGCTTTTTACACTTTATTGCCTTTTACCCAAGCACGGCAGTAAAGATGTTCTATGATTCTGGTGAAGTGAAATGTTCCTGATTTTTATTATTTAAATATGATACAAGGATGATGAGGTAAAAGTGACGAAGAAACTTTTAATAGTATATCAAAATTATTAAAAAAATTAAAGTCTAGGTAATTCGGATAAGGATCAAAAGGTCCATTGTAGCTGTCTTTGCAACGTTAATTTATAAGCCAAAATCTGCACGTAACACAAATGTTACGTATACCTTTGATAACCTGGCTTCGCATCTCCTGTTCGTATAAATAATTAGGAAACTTTGGGTAGGATGTTACGGGTATAAGGTAAGCCCGAGTTTGGAGTACGTTGCCGTGTACCTGCAGTGACACGTGACGACGATGCTGAAACGAGTGTAATATAATCCAGTTGCGTCGAGCTTTACGAAAATAGCAGAGAAATTATAACTCATATACCCACGGAGTCGGGTTGGTAAACAGGAAAATACATGGATCATCCTCGGGGGTACGTGGTGTAAACGACAGTGATTACTGGTCCAATATATGTATATTGTTCGAGTCTGGTAATTGAGTTGTTAATTGAACGTTTATGCGAGCGATGGTTACAGAAATATTTCAATTCGTCGAAGCAATTAGCTGCAGAAAGGGCGAGATATCATATGACACAATGCGCCTAATTACATCGTTGATTGGTACGTTTACGCTTACGCATTTCGAACATCGATCAACTGTAAGCTGCCTTACTCCTTTGTACAATTTTAATAAATCAGACAAGTAAAGTATCTATCCATCTATCGATCGGGTGCAGACGGCGCTGTTGCGTGTAATAATGCGTATGACGTACAGCCGGTACCGTCGCGGTAAAGAATTGTAAAATGTAAAAACACGCCGACAAAGATTAGGGAACATAACTGTTATACCTATGCGAGAGAGATAAATAGAGAGAGAAAGAGACAAGTTGTAAAAATAGCGTGAAAAAAAGAACGTTGAGATTCGTATCAGAGTGAGAGTTTCGTTTTATGGGAATAACGGTAGTAAAATAGCTTAACGTCTGCGGTGTTAAAACAAGGGTATGTGTGAGTAGTTGGGGTATTATAGTGTATGGTATTCACAGGCCTGTGTACCGGCTGCCCGCAAAGCCTACGTAAAAACGATAATTATAACACACCGAGTATGGTAGAGGTTTGAAGATAAACGAAAGAGTTAAGGGTCGGTCACAATATATATAATAAAATGGGCTCTCGCTCTGCCCGGCACGTTACTTGATTAATTACCCGGTCACACATACACGCCTGCAAGTTCGCCTCGATTGCGGCACCGTACGACGATTAATATCAACTTGTTTATCGACGGCGTCGTCTCTCGCCCCGCAAACACGCCTCTAATATTATGCAATTTTGTCCCGCTTTTATATTTCCATGGTAAATCGCCGGCGTATTCTCCGCTAACCGGTTCAGACAGCGCAGGCCTGCCTAGTCTCGCGTATACTTGTACAAGCCTTCGGCGAGATGAAGCGTTGAGCTGTTTACCGAGGGCTGATGCTGCGAATGTTTCGTCGGGGGTTCGGCTCGCCGAAGGGTTTGCAAAGAGCGCCCTGCAAACCTCGCCCCGCACCCTTCTACGAATCTCGGATCGCCGTACTCGTTAAACAAGTGAAGATTGCCGAGGTGGTAGAAACTGCGCCCCCTCGAGTTCCAGAGCTTTTTTCTTTGTTACACGGCAACGTTCGATCGGTTTTCGCCTTCTTATTATACACGAGTTCGAAACTCGAATATCAGTTCGGGTATTAGGGATTGTAAGCCGAACTGACGATCAGACGATATTTGTCAAAATTATTCTAGGATAATGGCACATCTCTGAACACGTTTCATCAATCCATCGGATCGGTGTAATTTTATTGAAACCGATACACTCTGTAATCGCAAGCGATACATTTTCTAAAACACAATACTTCTAATCGATCCTGTACGAGAAAAAGATGGGCTGCGTTAAATATACAACGATTGATAGTAATCGTGTATCATATTTACCATCGGTTTCAACAAAGGGGTCTTCGCGTCTGATGTGAGTTTGATTATACGCTACGTACGTTATGTATCGGCAATTTAGAAATTAATCAAGTGTACGATTTGGGCCGTAGCTTATTCGCTTGGTGGTTATTTTTCCCGGATTCGACTGTGTGTATAATAGCGTCAGGGATTGATCATAATTGCAGGAAAATCACCACTTCTAAGGCAGTGATATAAACGCGCCTTAAAACCCCAAATATCTCCACGGTCGTTCGTAACTTCCGCCTCGGGCTGCGTTACGCGTACCTGACCAGGCAAACTCATCGTTAACTTCCGTTTCCGTGTTTGCTACTAATAATCACAGAGCCAGGGCATAATATTCGTTCTGTAAACGAAACCGGGCTGACCACAGCTCGTCCGGGATGTGCGTGGATTTGATTTTATTACGAAGCGTCGAGCAGCGGGCGAAGCATCATCCGGCCGAAACGGAGGTGGGTAGGAACCGCTGCAACCAGGTTGACGTTGCCTCACCGGGCAATATGGCGATAACCCAACGGAGAAGTACCTCCGGACAAACAGAGCTTCGCCGAGGCGAGTTCGCCTCGCTGAGAGGGGGTATCGAGACCTCGCCCGGTGTGTATACAGCGAGTTCCAAGAATCATCACCCTCGCCAATTACGAGTAAATTACCAGTAACGTGGCGCGAAGACAATTTGCTCAGCTTAATTATGACTTGTCGACTTTTCGAGATTTTCCCAAAGGTGGAATCACGGATAAAATGTTCTTGCCGTCTTCTTGTTTACCCTCAAGTTAAGCTCGATAATTGGCGTACAAACGAAATGATCCAATGGCGGAAATAAAATCTCAGGCGTACCAAAAGCGGCCATTTTTTTTTTTTTCCGTATCGGCGTCCCAATTCGTGTGCTAAGATTTTCAAGCCGAGATTAAAGGTCTGCTTGGATTCGTAATATCTTTTTCGCGGCTGTAGAGAGCTTTTTCCCGGAGCAAACCGGTGATGACGATTCACTTTTGAGGGTTCACTTGTAACTCGAACACGTTCGATAACGGCTCACGTTATTATCGTATTTTTTTGTTACTTTTTCATGAATTATAATTATAGAGAGAGAAAACG